>NC_045427.1:111781728-112086151 GCF_902635505.1 Sarcophilus harrisii | reverse complement strand
CCATTTTTGGTTAATCATTGAATCCTTACATACTGACTCAAAGAGGAATACAAACTAACTTCCACAACATGTCTTTTCTCTCTTGCTTGTTCCTGCTGGGTCTTGCCTTGGCAATCCACTGAAAGCAATTATAGTGCAGTCACTTACTGCTGCCTCCACCATCAGGACCAAATGTTAATCCAGGCACTGACCCTACATACAAGATGTGAGCTGATATCAGATCTGACTTTGTTTAAGCCCCCATTCATATAAGTGCCTCATTGGTCGATATCACCAGGTGGGAGATAGCATTTATAATAAAGAGTCAGGAAAGAGGAATAAAGGTGGAAAGATCTTCATAATAAATAAACTGGAATTTTATGATCTTAAAAATTAAGGGTCTCATGTTCTGAGGTCAGTTACAAACACATCTGTGAGCTCCTTGACTTAAAACGATAAAAGACTGAGTTGACTAGAACTGTGTACCCAGTATAGGCCCCAGAAAGGTATTTCTCAGAAGCTGCCTCATAGGGGAAGTATTGTCCATCCCTTCTACAAAAGGGAATGATAACATTAGATCTTTAGCCTCCATAATCTTAACTCAGCTTTTCTTAGTCTGACATATTTAAGTTTGAGAGGCTGGGATTAAATGCAAAAAAAAAAAAAAAAAATGGGGACAGTTAAAAGAATGCAATGGCTACATTCACCTTTCACCAGCAAAAGTTCACATTACTCACTTTGTCAACTCTTGTTTTCCAGTTAAACCAAATTAGTAGCTATTTTCCAAGCTTCAAGATCCAATCTTTACATTCATGTAAGCCATTTCCCAAGTCTACAATGCACTCCTGACTCATTTTTACTTCTCAGAATCAATCCTTCTTTTATACCAAGGCCCCACTGGGATGGAGAGAGGCAAGTACTCTGTGAAACCTTTTCCTATTTCTCTAGTTGTTATTGTTCTCACTCCTCAATTTTCCTAAAATTATGTTAATTTGTGTATATGCTATGATTCCTGCCCTACTCCTTTGAATGTAAAATAGTAGAGAGCAGGAGCTACAACCAGTATCCACAATTAGCATCTAATAGGTATTTCATAAGTTTGCTATGGAATTGAATTGAATCAAAGTCCAAAGGCTACCCACAATCTCTCTACCCAAATCTTCTCTATGTGATGTTAGGAAATTTTTCATCTTTATGCAAATAAACTTTTATTATTCAGAATCCAATTGATCAGAATGTTTAAATGATAAAACTTTGTTTTCATTCTGTGCAGTGAGAATTGCATTTCTAATCGTGGCCCTAAGGCCTCATAAGTACCTGAAATGTTCACAAAAGGGAGTACAAATTTATTTTCGTTTTAGTTTTAGTCTGTTTTATTCCATTATATTTTTGAAATGAAGTAAACTTTATTAAGTTCTTCAGGATGCTATTCCCTGTCCATTTTTACCATTTTACCTGTCAATAGATTACCATTTGTAATTTTAGTGACTAGTTTAAAAAATTATATGTTATCTAATGAAGGTAAATCCTCAATCTTGAATTAAAACTATACTCTTGGTTATTTTCTTTTGTTTGTGAAATAAAGGCAGCCAACAAAGAAGAATTCATATTCATCACATGGTGTGAAATATCCACGACTTCTTTGCTAAAATAAACACAAGCATGTTTGTTCTAGTCCTTACCTGGGGCAGATTCTAGTTCTCTTTGGCTAGGGAATTTTAAAACCATGATCAAGCATTAGGATTCTATAAGTATTGTTTAAACATGTGCCAACTGGGGGTTCTCAGCATTAATCACAGGTGATTTTAGAAAAGCTTGTATATTGTATATTTCTCTCACATATATAACATGCCCAAAGGTTCCTTATAAAAATGTAGAAGGGACTGAATTATAAAGGATGTCCTCATCCCATTTTCTCCTCCCCCCCTCCAGTGCCACTCCTCCTCTTCTCAATTTTGTAAGGTTTGCTTATTGATACCATCCCTTGCCTGAAACTGTTCTCTCCAAGGTGACATAACAGCTAAATCCATTGATCTTTTGTCAAGTCATCATCTTCCTTGACCCATCTTTCATTTTTGAATTTATCAGCTATTCTTTCTTTTTCTTATACTTTCTCTTTTCTGGATGCTACTTCCTTTTGGCTTCCATGATAGTGCTTTGTTCTTTCTCCATTCCTTTGCTGGATCTACATTCTGTCCTCAGCATGGGTATTCCCCAAGTATCTCTCTTCTAGGATTTCTTTTCCTTTCTCTTTATACTTTCCTGAAGATTTGACTAGATTCATAAATTCAAGCACTTTCTCTCCATAAATATCTCCTATATCTCTATATCTATCTCTACCCAGAACTTGCTACCCACTGTCATCTTTCTTTTAGATATGTCTCCCTGGATGTGTGATAGGCATTTTCAACAGCTAAGAATATTTTTTCAAACTTTGTAGTTTCTGTTAAGCCGAATTAAATAAAGGAAAATTCCATCACTGTAAAAAACTATGAGGATACAACTAACTATAACATAGGATATTAGATATATGGTAAAGACTAGAGGCTTAGATATGAAATCTTTCTCAATTTTAATTCCTGCAGTAGAGAATAAGAAAAGTTTGAAATATGGCCCCCAAATTACTGAGACTATACTTTTCCTTACTCTTTTCTACAAATGGGCATTGATGATTTCAGATCTCATATAATCAATCCTGGGAATGAAAACTTCTCAGAAATGATCACGATCATTTTGGGATTGTTTTTGTTACAACAATGAATGTAAAGCAACAGAGACACTGAGTTGAATGGGACTTTTGAGTATATATAGCCCCAAACTTTAGTTTTATTAATAAGGAAACTAAAGGCTAGAAAAGGCTAAACAACTTCTTTGAGTCATCACAACATGGCAGAGTTAGGAATAGAATCTAGTTTCTTTGAACATGACAAATCTTAAAAAATACCTCAACCTGACCCTCTGTCATGATCTGTATGACTTCTTATTTAATATGTCCAAGGCTGCACAACATAGTTTGCTATAACACTTAAGTTTGAATCTTGTACTCTGACATTAGCTGTGCATTATTCTAGTTAATGTCTCTGAGCTGCAGTTTCATCATCTATGTATTGGGAATAATGATACCTGAAGTGACTATCTCACAGGATTGTTATGAGACTCAACTGGGATAATATATGCAAAGTGCTTTGCTAGCCTTATATGACTAGATACACATCAGCTGTTGTTTTTGTCATTGTTGTTTAGTCTTATAATACATTGGGCGCCTTTGGGAAAAAAGGACATTTTATAATGAATAATCAAATGTGCTTGAAGGCTTTCATTATGGTAGTATAGTTAATATATTTAAACACAGTACCCTAATAGAACTCATTGGTCACCCCACCTTGGAAGTAACTCTATAGGGCTTTGATATCAGACAAATAACCATTTCATTTCTCTGTTCCCTTGAAGTGGAGTCAAGGAAGAGGAAAAAGCAGGCAGATGCCTCAATTTGGGCCAAATGACCTGTGTAATAGGAGTGGTTGCAATAGATTGTAGAGAACTATACACTTGCTACTTTTTCTATTTCTGTGTCATAAAGGCAGTCAGAAAGAAGAATTTGTATTTGTCACAAGTCATGAAATGTCTCCAATTGCTTTCCTAAATAAACACAAGTATGTTTGCTCTAGCTCTTAACCCTGGACAGATTATAGTGCACTCTGACCAGGCAATAAAACCATCATCAAACACCAGCATTCTACGAGTCTCATTTAAATACAAGCAAGCTGGAGTTCTCAACATCAATCACAGGTGATTCTATAGGGTCTCAGGTATTGTGTGCCTTTCTCAAATGAAGAAAGCTCCATGTGCTTGCTCACAAATCAGCAAAATGATGGAATGGTTAGCATCAAATAATGATGTTAGGAAAATTCCCACTTCAAGACAGCTGCTTATTGGTACTGGAGATGTGGCTATAAGAACCTAGAGAAAGAAAGCATGTGGATCTGAGAGGTTGTTGTTGTTTTGCTTTATATTTTTCACAAGTGGATTAATTTTTTCTTGAGGACTTTGGAAGAGAGGTTTGTGATTTGGTTATCCATTTTGATAAAGTAAATATTTTTATATTTAATTTATAGTCTATATTAAGAATTTCAAGGATTAGATTTGATTTCAGCTCCTAAATTATCTATGAAAAGAGATTATATTTCCATAATGTATGTGTGTATGTGTGTGTGTTTGCACACTCATCTGAATATACCCCGCTGCCACTGTCTGCTGTCCCTATATCATCTGGCTGAACTCCAAAGGAAGATCTTGTCTTGTCTGGTGTGTTCAGTAGCTTTGTGAACAGGAAAATGAGGTGATGCAATAAATTATATTAGTAAATTTTGAATTTCTTCTCTGAATTGGAGGAGACAGAGGACTTTTGTGAGAAGAAACTGTTACGAGTTCCAACTAATCCAATACAGCCAGCTTTTATGAAATGCCAGTTATGGACTAGGCACTGTGTGAAGTGCTGAACATTCATCCAGGATCAGGACAAAGAGGATTCCTAGAATAATTTCAATGACCATAAACAATCAGGCCATTGAATTCACATTTACTTTTAGGCACCTTTTGCTAATTGATTGTGGATAATTACTAAGAGAAGGAAATGTGACTGCATTTAGAGTTGATCAGATGATTTCCTTCTTTTTCTAGGCAATTTGGACTTCTGAAACCTCATATTTAAACTTGTGAATATTGAAAGAAATAATGTGCAGGTGGTTTTGATTAATTTACTCTTGAGTTGTAGAAATATTATTTAAATACTCAGAAATGTATGAAAATAGAAAAGTATTTAATAGCTTTTTAGAAATACATTTTCTTTATGAAATAGGAAATAGTTATTTGCTACACAGGTACCTGAATGGAAATACCCAAGTGCTCCAGTATAACTAAAATTTTTGCATCCACAAATTTAGGATGGATTTTCAACCCAACTAAATAGTAAATGTTCCTCCCCATGTCCTGTCCATTTGGATTTCTTTATATATCCTTAAGTTAGATTTGTTTCCCATCTGACTACTTTCCTTCTTGAAAATTTTCATTAAGGGTTGGTTGACTAAAGTTGGTTGGTTTGCATCCAAGGAAAAGTTGGAGTTATACCTTTAATTCTAGATGTTTTATTTTTCAAACTTCTTCCAGTGGGTTCTTTCTGGTACCATTGATCATCACATATGAGTTAGCAAATTGCTTCTATGTTATTAGCTTTTTATTTCACTCATTTTTTATTGTAAGTGAGATTCTAAGCCTCAGGCCAACTAAATACTGCTTGACTATAATCTTCAGGTGGGAAGCAAAACCTCCCCCATTTCTCAGTAATAGCTGGTATCCTTATGTTTGATATGACACATCTATCTAACACGATTTTCTTTTTATTGACATGCTGCTAACCTTTAAGTATGTTTGTGTATGACCTTCAGTGTCAGATATCTTCAAACACATGCTTTCCTAAACAACAATGCTAGTTTGGATGAAAAATAAACTAATTTTTATGCCAGGGAAAGGGGCTTAGGCCATTTCTGCTGAATGCTGGCAGTAATAAGTAAAGTTGTGGATAGAAAAAAATCAAGAAGGATAATCTGGATTGTCAAGCAAAGAGTATTGTTAGGAGCTAGGATCAGGTTACTTATGTCATAGTTAGCATGGAGTGGGAGTGGGGAGAAAGTAGGGAGAGGGATTGAGATTGAGCAAGAGGGATTGAGATTGAGGGAAATGAGTTAAAGACGAAGCTGATGTCACAGAAGAGGTGAGTAAAGGAGTAAAGGCAGAAACAAAAGAGATCGATATTAGCAAGCTAAATGGATATTGACATTTTCTTTGTTTCAGTAGGTCATGCATGATGATATAATTTTGATTCCTTTGTGTTTTCCAAAGTTGCTCCTGTGTAGTAGTGATGGCTTTGTCTGGTTTTATTTTTTTTAACCAACAGGAAGTTGGACATTAATCATTAAGAATTAGTCAAGATGGTGTAACAAGTTTCTATTTTGACCATGTCTTAGACACATATTAAAATGTCCTTAAAATAGTTAGATAATCATAAACCTGACATCTTGGTCATAAAAGGAAGAATGAAGCAGCCTCTTCTAAATCAATTTTTTAATTTTTTGTCATTATAAACTGTTTATATACATAATATATATATATATATATATATATATATAAAATGAGTATTCAATTTGGTTCATTAACCATTTGTTGCCTTTTACATACAAAATGTGATAAGGTTGAGTGATAGTACAGGGCTTCTTAAACTTTTTCCACTGGTGACCCTTTCTCTCCTGAGAAATTTGACATGATTCCAAGTATATAGGCATGTACAATAGGTATACAAATCAGATATTTACTGATAATAAATCATAATTGTGTGACCCCCCCCACATTCATTTATGAGATCCCATATGGGGTCCAGAAGCACAGTTTAAGAAGGTGGAGTATAATAGAAAGAGTGCTAGATTTGAAATCAGAAGACCTGGCTTCAAATCCTTGTTCTGCTACTTACTACCTATATCAAGCAATTTTATTCTTTTGGCTTCAGTTTTCTCAACTATAAGATAAATAGATTAGGTTCAATGACTTGTAAGGCTCTTCTCATTTCTAAATTAGTGATCCTATGATCATAGAAATTAACAATCTATTTCAGAGAAGTCTAATAATTTCTTAGAGATCTAATAGCTAGTAAGTGATTGAGCAGAATTTGAACTTAGATTCTCTGAATCTAAATAAGTAGCTCTTTTGATTATGCTATACATCATTGGTTATCTGAGAAATTGATTGCCATATTAATCAACCAACCAATCAATGTGAATTTATTAAACACCTACTCTGTGCCAATACTGTGCCAGGTATTGAGGATACAAATATAAATGTAATTGGTGATTGGTTGATGAAGGCCAAATCTTGGAAGTAGGTTCATTAACTCCTTTCTCTCTCCATGTATCCACACTTATAAATTGGCAGCAGGTAAAGCCTGTCAAAATAAGCTCTAATAATTATTATTATATATTATAATTTAATAATAATTATACTCATCACACAATATAATTAGAAATTATATTATATGCTTATCAGTAATTATATAATTGTATAATCATATATAACATAATTGGTAAATATATTATAGGTGTATTAATAATTATATTATATATGGTTGTGTAATAATTATGTAATAATTATAAATCACAGGCTCTTATGCTACCAACAAGATTATATTCTAATGGAGAAGACAACAGATACATATAGAAATATAGAAATTTCATCAGTATTATATCTCAGTTACACAATAGCATTCTTGTACAGGTTTTGAATAATGGACAATGTTCTCATGTTTTCCCAGGCACTAATGGAATGAAACAGAGCTGTGTACTTACTCCCTTGCTTTTTAGCATGATATTTTCTGTTTTGTCATTAAATACCTTCAATGAGGATAAAAATGGGATCAAGGTCAGCTATTATACCAATAATAAACTATTTAACTTGAAAAAGCTACAGGCCAAGACTAAAATAAAATGAGAGTTGATACACAACTTTTTGTTAACTCATGACTATGTACTCAGTGCAGCCTCTGAATCTGAGATGCAACAGAGTATGGATCAATTTTCTGCTATTCGTGCTAATTTTGGCTTGACAATTAACACAGATACACACACACACACACAATCAGAGCTTGTGATCATTCATTGGTTACAGCAAATGGATAAAATTTGAGTGCTATAGATAAGTTCAAGGACCTTGTTTGCATAATTTCCAGAGATATACACATGAGTGATGAGATTGATGTATATACTGTCAGAATTAGCTCAATGTTTGGGATGCTCAAAAGAAAATATGAAAGAGAAGAGGTATTAGATTGCCTACCAAACTGAAGTTCTTCAGAGCTATTGTGTTGACTTCATTATTGTATGCCTATGAAACCCAGACAATATTGATTGCTTCTATATGAATTGTTTTAGGTATGTGAATAGAGAGTAGGGAGTCAAATGTGAGAACTGTTGTGAAAGTAGAAGTGAGAAGACTTGATGATTGATTTGATATATAGGGTAATAGATAGTTAGGAGTTCAGGATAATGAGGAGGTTAAGAACCTGAGAGACTGGAAAGATGATGGCACCTTCAATAAAAATAGTTCAGTCTGGAAATAAGGGAGGATTAGGTATATACATAATTTCAGTTTTGGACATGTTGAGTTGGGGATTTCTCCAGGATGTTGACATTTCTAATAGTTGATGATGTGAGACTAAACTGAATCTAGCTCTATATCATCTAACTGCATCTTCATCTATATCCAGATATATTATTTATAGCTATATTTCTCTCTATATGTCTATCTACATATCATCAATCTATGGTACAAATATCTTGAGGAAAGAGAAGATTTGGAGTAGCTCCTTTTGGAAGTGAGGTAAGAAATCAATTAGCAAAAATTTCTTTTTTGCCTTGCTGCAATGAGGGTCCAAGTAAGTCAGATAAGTTGAATTTGTCTTGTATCTAGTCCACCCCAGGGTGTAAGAACTTGTTTACCTGTGTTTATCAGTTTGTGAATTAGAGATAAAGGAGAAGTTGGTGGAAATATTCTAGGGTGGAGGTTTGGTGAAAGGTGGAAGATAATAGAATAAAGAAAGCAAAGAGTTAGAAAACAAAAAGCAGCATAGACTGGAAATCCCTAATATTAGGTTGAGATTAGAAAAGGAAAAGTGAAGTTAGGACATAGAAAATGGCCTGAGAAAGAACTGAAGAATGGAGTGAGCCTTTGATAAAGGCCAAGTTTAGGTTTGAGGGCAGAAGGGAATAAAGCACAGCAAGAAGTAAAATATGAAACTAGGTCTGATAGGAATATGTCAGAATTTCTAATTAGGGAGGCACTATCCTTATTCTATATGGCCTTATATGGTATAATGTAAACAAATAACTCAAGCCAAAGAAGAGAATAGAATCAAATGTGATCTCTTCCCATCCCTTTCTCTTTTCTCAGCCCAGATCTTGGTACTTAGAAAATAGGAGAAGAGATATGAAGAGGATCATCTATTTCCCTTTCCTATAAAGTCCCTCCAACTAAATGAAAGTCTCCTTGAAGAGAAGATTAAGTCCAAAAGGAGCTTTGGACCTTTCAGTGAATATAGCTGGACTAAATGGGAAGAGTCAGTGCCTCTGCATGCCTGATGATTTAGCTGATAGGCTGATAGAAATTCAGGACTGTCCTTAAAAAAAATTTGGGTCTAGAGAAAGCACCAAACCCCATGCTGAGTGGAAATGGCATGAAAGCATGTTCTTTGTTGAATGGAGTTCTGTGCGTTGGAGAGAAAGACATCCTAGGGCACTTACACTGACCAAGTGTCAGGTGTAGGGTTTGGGGATACAGCTTTGCAGAACTCTACTTTCAGCTTCCTAATTTATCTAATTATTCTTGTTAATTGCATCTTAAAACATTGTTTTTATTCTGTTGGAGCACTGAAAGGCTCTCACTGGCCTCTAGATTTGGCACTAGATTAAAGCCCTCCCTATATCACTCTAGTGACATCTCTGTAAATCCTCCTAACTTTGCTCCAAGGATATTTTTGTGAAAAGAACTACCACATGCTACACTGTATCACAGATTTAAGGCTACTCTAGAGTAGCCTTAATTTGGCCTAAATTCTCTTTCCACACAGTGCTGTGAAGGGATTAGGTAATGGGAATGAAAAGAATCAAATTCATTAACTTATTACTATTATTAATGATGATATTATGAATTATGGATGTTGTAATTAGTCAAAAGCATTATCAGTAATAAACAAGTAATATAGTCTGGTGAATTACTTTAGGATGAAATAGTAGTTATGGATTTCATTCTACCTTCTCTATGGTGAACTAATACAGTGCCCGATTGGGTATTTCAAAGACTGAGAAGTGCTTAAGCCTTTTCTGTGGTACTGTAGGATTGGAAAAGATGTCAAGATTTGATTTTGATCAGCTTCCTACCTTCACGTGGACCTGTACCTAAAGTTTCCCAGGCAGTTGGCTATTCATAAAGAATATTCAGGGGCAGCTAGCTGGTGCAGTGAATAGAGGCCCAGCCCTAAAGTCAGGAGGACCTGAGTTCAAATGTGACCTCAGACATTTAACACTTTCTGATTGTGTGATCCTGGGAAAATCACTTAACCCTGATTGTCTCAGAAAAACAAACAAACAAAAAGAATGCTCAGGGTGGGGAATGCTACAGGTTTCCTCATTATCTGCAGTGTGCAGCCTCAAGAAGGAAGCCAGGTCTGACACAGGAATAAAGGGCGTGTATTTAAGAGAGAAGGAGGTTTAAAGAAGTATTTAAAGGAGGAGAGAGAAAGAAAAGGAGGAGGAGGAATTGGATATTAAACCAATGATGCTGACAGGTTACAAAGCCAGAACCAAGATGCTGCACATGGAAAGGACTGTTAGAATGTGAAACAAGTACCCTGAGGCCCTGGAGCCCACATTCTTCCAGCTGAATAAATGAGTTAATTCTACTCTATCAGCCAGTAGATGTCCCTCTCTGTAACATCCCATCTGATCATTACCTTAGCTATCACACAGTTCTGGTACATTACACGGCGATACTGCAGAGAGGATCTACAATATTAAGAAGACTCTATTGCTTTTATGAACTGGCTCTGGGAGACTAGAGTACATTCCCATTACTGAGATGTGTTGTGTGCCTAACCAAATGCTTTTGGAAGCAGATAATTAGGCAATGCAGGAAATGTGTATTTAAAGAAGATATACAATGAGGATTCAGACTTTGGGCTTGAAAATGGCTTACTGAATGAATGTTCTGCTGTTTCCTCGCGTGGTACAGGCTTATTTTTCTTGGGAAGTTTGGCAGGGCCCAGACTTCCTTTCTCTCAGAATAGCCACTGTGGAGTTACCAGTGAGTGGCTTTTTGATTCTGAGTATTTGCCAAGTAGCCCACCAGGATAGTTCCAGTCTTTCTGAAGAAATAAATCACTCTTTAGGGATGTTCAAGAAAAGAAGATGCTGATTTTAAAAATGTAGCTTTCCTGAACAGAACACCAGTGACTAACATACAACTTGTGTGTGTACATAGCCCTGTCACACATCATGTATGGAATCTGAAAGTACTTAAGAGTTAAATAATAAAAGACTCTGGGTCTGGAATAAATTACTAAAAATGCTAGTGCAAAGACAAAGCATTTACTATACTTTTAAGGCCCCAAAGAGAGAGTCTGAGGGAAAAGGTACTTTTCATATGAAATTTAAAGAAAACATGAAAGTCGATGAAGTGGGGAAGGTCAGGAAGATTTTTCCCAGGATTTTTCCAGGTGGTCAAAAATGACGCCAAGATGATTCTTACAAGTAGTGGTTGAATTGTCAGAGGAGAGTTCATTGGCAGCTTCAACTAATGACCCTACTCTGCTGCTAGGAGCCTGCAAGTCTGGGCTCATTTTCACTGTAGGTGAGGTTCCTTACTTGGTGCAATTTCAGGGGGTTATGAAATCCTCTTTTCCCTGAAAAATAGTACTCCCCACTTTATCAGTGAAATGTGAAATTTCTTTAATAGAAGTCAACGCTGTTAGACTACTATTAGAGATAAGGTTAAAATGTGAATGACTATGAGGGAAAAATATGTTGACTTTATACAAAGGCATAATGACTACTATCAAAGATAGAGGATATAGGAAACAGAATTTGATCACCAGGGGGAAGGAATTCGCAAGGTTATCACTGATATCTGAATGCAGCTTTAGGGAAGGACCAAAAGAGTCAAGAAAAAGAAAGGTGAGGCATTGAAGACAAAAATCATATACTTCACAGTTTTGTTGTGGGATGGCCCTGAACTTAGTAATGATATCTTGCTTTTACAAATAAGGCTTTAAGGTTCACAAAGTAATTATTAATGTTATTTCATTTCATCCTCAAAATAGCCTTGTGTAGTATATTCTCATTTTAAAAATGAAAATCAGTTAACAAGATTACCTAGCCAATGTCTACATTGGGATTTGAATCTTAATCTGACTACAGTTTCAACACTGCAATGTAATATCATTCACATCTCCATAATCTGTTCTTTTTTGGTCCTTTTCCCTTCCCTTCTATGGCACTGGTTCTCAAGATGTATCTGGGAACTCCTGAGAATCCTCAATGGCCTTTCTGGTGGTTTCTGAGGTCAAAACTATTGTCATATAATACTATAATGCTTTAGTTCCTACTATGGCAAAAGTCAATGGATATAACCCACATAAACAAATGTTCTTTGGAGGAACCTCAATAATTTTTAAGAGACCAAAGAATTGACCAAGACCAAGAAATTTGAGAACTGCAACTATAGACTTTGTAGTTTCTCTAAAACATGATTAAATGTTTAATTCACATGGCATTTATTACAAACATTGAGTAATATGTATCTGTTTCAGATGCACATGTTCAGGGGAATGAAAATACCTGAGGGAGTATAGAAAAAGATCTTAGGCATTTCTATTTTTCAATGACAACATGCATACACCCAAGTGGAAGAAAATTAACTACTTGGGGAACACCTCTGATTTATCTAAGTTTTTGTGTAACTCTCACTCATATTTGAAATGTTATACCTAACATTGTTAAGAAAAAAGAATAACTAAAAGAGTAGTCGGGAAAGAGTTGGTGGGAGAAAATTCATTTAAAGTCAATTCCACAAGTTTTAAGCAGCTATTCTATAATCACTACTACTAGATATTGGGAGGGAAATAAATAGATGGAAGATATAAATCCTATCCTCCAGGAGCTTGTGATTTCATTGAAAGATAAACTACATGCACATGAAATGGATAAATAGCAATATAGGGAACATATGATCTAGTGGACAAATGGGTAGGCATTATATTGCCTGGACTTGCTATAAGAAGAACTAGACTGAAGGCTGGGAGAATGCATCAGTCAGTTGATAAACATTTATGAGGCACTTACCATGTGTCTGCCACTATGCTAAGTAGTGAAGATATGAAGAAAGACAGCTACACTATGCCTGTTCTCAAGGAACTCAGAACCTAATCAGGGAGAAAACATGTAAACAGTGAGTATATACCTGACATACACAGAGAAGATGGAAGTTAACACCACAAAGGAGGGATTAATACTAGTAACAAGAGGAATCCAGACAGGCCTCCTGCAGAAGATGGTATTTGGACTGAGTCTTGAAGAGAACCAAGGAAGTGAAGAAGTGGAGGTAGGAAGAGAGAGTATACTAGTTATAGGGGATTTTTAGCAAGAAAGCATGGGATTGAGAAATGGACTACTTGTGAGAGCAGTAGCAAATGGGTCAGTGCAACAGTATTGCAGAGGGCATAGAGAGGAGTGGAGTATAGAAGGTTGGAAAGGTTGGAAAGGTCCCAGTTCTGAAGGGTCTTCCTTCTATTGATTATTTCTAATTTATCTAATTATATCTAATTTATCCTAATTTATTATATATATGATATATTAGGTATATTACATATCAACATCTAATTGATCCTGTTTCTAATATTTAACTTATTTTTAATTTTAATATTTAAATTTTTATATTTTTAATATTTAATTTTAATATCTTTACTTATTTATGTATCTTATTTGTTCCTAATTGTTTGCATGTTGCTTTCTGCATTTGACTATAATCACCTTGAAAACTCTTACCTAAGTATCTTTTTACCTAATTTTTCTTTTGTATTTTTGATGATTAGCACAGTACCTGGCACATAGGTACTTCATAAATGTTTATTGATTGACTCCCTAAGATGACATATTGCTGATATGTCAACTACTTTGTTAGAAGGAAATCCCTTGTATTGGGAAGGAAATTCCAATAGAGGAACTTTCCTCTATTGAAGAAATCCTAGCTCTAGTCCATATCTCCATTCCCAGTACCTGGTCCAGGACCTAGCACATTGTGTTTAAAAATGTTTGCTTGATACATATGTGAATTATCATTACTGTTATTGTTATTACAAATAGCAAATATGGTCAGATTTATGTGGAAGAAGGTTGTTTTCGTTGTAAAACTTTCTAGGAGTTCTACAAAAAAGAATCAACCTCTAAAGATGGGTGTATTTCAGAAAGTCAGAGATATAGAAATAGATTCTTCTAGGAAGACTTCAGGTCTGGAGGTAAGAGCTAGACTCTTGGCATGGGAGGGAAAGTGAGTAGACTTCCTTATTGGATTAGGGGGTTCTGGGGAGAGACTAATAAGTAAGATCATTGGATAGGTAGGATCAGGCCAGAACTATGAAGAAGATTGAGTTTTACTCTCTCCACAAAAAGAGGAATTGCTGAAGATAATATGGTGGGAATATCACATAAATTACACTTTACTTTCAGGGCCCAGATAAGAGAAACATTTGCCACCATAATGAAAATTACAGGATATATGTCGTGTTTCTCTGGTTTTGTCTTTGTGGTGAATTTCAGGATTCAGGGCAGCTTTGCTGTCTGATATCTGTCAAGTAGCTCTCGGATGAAAAATTCTAAAAGTTAAGAAGGAATACTACGTTTCCCCATGCCTTCCCTAGCAGGGCTTCTTAAACTTTTTCTACTTGTGAGCCCTTTTCACCTGAGAAATTTTTACATGATCTCCGTTATATATGTGTGTAAAATAAGCATATCAAATAAAATGCTTACTAATAATAAATCATAATTGTGCAACCCCCCCAAATTCAGTTGCATGACCCAATATGGGTTCACAAATCATAGTTCTTAAACTCTTAAACTTAAAGCTTCTTAAAGCTTTGTTCTATAGAATCTTTGCCAGATATCTGGTCAATATCTGTTGATTTAAAGATTTTCCAGTAATCGTGGTTGACAGAATTAGTCTTAGAGTTCTCTGGTGGCTGAGACCTTACTCATTGTTATCTTTTAAGATGAAAAATTTTAATCTTACTTGCCTCCTCTTTCCTCCATCTGAAATAACTAATTTCACTTCTAGTGCTAAACTGTTTTTAGGAAGAGCTTCTGTCTGTCCATTCAGATAGGAAAGGCTTATGGCATCTTTGACTCACCTCTGCTGCCCTCTAAATGTCTTGCTCAGCCTCGTACCCAAGTGAGACATTTATCACAGCAGCTAAAGCCCTACAGTTCCAGAGCTTATCAGATATACAGGTGATAATTACAATCAGAAAGGCCCATTCTAGCAGGGTTAAAAGGAGACACAGTAAACTTGGGCAACCTTGCTCTGATTTGGGAGGTAGAGATTTATTTTTTTGGACTCCTTGAATCTTTCTCTAGAGAGTTTATTGTGTAAGTCTCTTTGACAGATTTATCCTGGGATCCTGTCATCAGTGGCTGTTTTCTCACTAGGCAGGTGGATGAAGAAAGCTGGGGAAAAGCAGCTGCTGGCTGAGAGGTCGCAGTTGAACTTGTGCCATAGAATACACATAAATTGTTAAGTCTCCTGAAGCAATTTTGCTCTTGCTTCTTCCTTGTTTTATTTTTATTTTTCTAGTTGTATCTCTATTTGCCAGAGGCCTTGGCATTATTATTTACAGAACAAATTGGTAGAGGCTGCAAGTGTATATAAGAGGTACTTTTCACAAGAGGGCAAGTGGATAACTAGATATTCACATGTAAGGGGGCCAGGAGGCAGGGAATCTAAATCCTTTGCCTCAAACAGAATGAAAAATTCCCATGATATTGGACCACTATGCAGAATTTGAAGGTAGGGAATGGTGCTATGTCACCCATGCTTTTTCTGTACCTTTGTGTACCTCCCTTATAACTGAATCATAAACCTCTTAGCAAATTATTCATTCTATATAGTAGATAATCCTTTAAGCCAGAGATGGAAAGGTGGACAGGAAGTAGAGGCAAGATTATAGAGAATCACAAAAATCAAGAATATTAATGCTAAAGAGATCATTTAGGCAAATTGCCTTCTTGGGAGGAAAAAAATCCCTTGAAAATTTAAATGTCTCCCCCAAAATCATACAGCCACTTAGTAATGGAGTTGAGCCTAGAAATTAAGTCACTCGATTTTTGATTCAATGCTAAAAATGGAATGAAACTATGTTGTATTGAAACAATTTCTTCTTGCTATCCCTTCTATATCTATCTAAAGATATCATGAGTTAGCAAAGTTCAAGAATCTGATGGAAAGTATAATACCTCCCATACATACCTCTCTCCCACATAAGCAAAACAAGACACTTACAAGCTTATAATGATAGTAGTTATTAGAAAACTGAAACTCTTAAGTAACTATTAGGACATTGGCAGCTTCTTCAGGCCCATGCCCCAACATCTTAAGTGGCAGTTGTTCATGCCACAGTACATACCTCTCAGAACGATGCGCTCTAAATACACAAGGACTTATTTTTAGTATTCTCCAAATAAGCCCAGCTGTTCTTTGGCTTTACCCTTTAGGGTGTAGTGAATGTTTTCCCCACTGCTGCTAGACTTTACAAAAATGTAATGTATAGCCCTTTTATATCAAGTCTCTTTGGCTTAAATGTATAGAATCTTTCAAAAATGTTGAGGGAAAAGATAGCTTATGATTCCATGCTCTAAGACTCAAAAAGGGAAGATTCCAGAAGCTCAGGAGATTTTCTTAAATGAAATGATGAGGATATAATATAGTAATGAAAGATCCCAATGAAAAAGAAAAAGGGATGTAACTACATGGTAGGAGGGCATCTCCAATGAATTTATAGCTATTCTGTGAGTTTTCCCAGAAATATGATGTGAAATATGGAAGTAAGAATATATGGTTGAATCCCTATATTTATGCACACCTGCATTTTTGATTTCCTTCACAAGCTAATTGTACAATATTTCAGAGTCTGATTCTTTTTCTACAGCAAAATAACGTTTTGGTCAGGTATACTTATTGTGTATCTAATTTATATTTTAATATATTTAACATCTACTGGTCATCCTGCCATCTAGAGGAGGGGGTGGGGGGGTAAGAGGTGAAAAATTGGAACAAGAGGTTTGGCAATTGTTAATGCTGTAAAGTTACCCATGTATATATCCTGTAAATAAAAGGCTATTAAATTAAAAAAAAAAAGAATATATGGTTGAGGAAAAATGCAAAATAACAGTAGAATTTGGAAGTGTTACAGGAAGGCTTCAATTAGGATGAACTGAGGCATATAAAATGCTAAATATTAGAAAAAAGGACTTTGTGTTCAAAGAAGATAGAATATTAGAAAAGGGTAGTTACAATAGATGAGGGTGGATATTTATTAATAGATAATGGAAGAGAAAGTAGATAGAAAGATGCTCCAGTACCACTCCACTTCCAAATTAGGTTTTAATATAATATTTGCAAAGCAGTTAGTACAGTGTCTAGCATATACAAAGTGCTATAGAAATGCTTCCTTCCATCATCCAGCTGCTCTACTCATGATTAAGTAGTTCCTTCATTTTTTGTCTGTTTAAGACAAGAGAAGTTTATTAGCACACCTATGCATCCAGCAATAGGAGTGTAGCTGAGAGGTGACTTCAAACTCTGCCACTGCTTTTGTAGATAGGAGCAAAACAATTTCCACATTAAGGATAAGACCATCCTGACTGGTATACATGTTTTCAATGAAGAAATGGGATTAGTGCCACCTAAACTCTTCTGCTATTATAGCATCATTGAGAGATGGGATGCTGTACATACAGATATTCTTCTCAGCAGACTGGCTGCCCAAATATCCAAAGGTCCAGCAAGGTTAAATCATGGAGTCATTCTAATGCTGCAATAGTGGCTTACTTTGCACAATCTCCCCCTCCCCTAATTGTTAACCAAATTTATTGTGCAGCCCAATAGTGCAGGTTCAATAGTGGACCTATATTGTTTCTCTATCCTCAACCACATGATCCTAATCTCTGGTATTTATAATTGGGTCGTCTGCTTGGGAATCAGTACTTTGCCCCAAGGGAGACATTGTAAACACAAACAGCACACAAATCCTTATGAAGACACACAAGAGAAAACCCACTGACAGATCCTTTAGCTGTGAGAGATTTGGGAGCCAAGAAGTTAGCCATTCCCATGGGGACTAGAGATTCTTTCCATTCTCCTGGAACTTGTTCCAGACATTCTGAGCCAAATCCATCTGATCACCATTGAAGCTGTCAGGAACACCAGTATAACACTCTTGACCTTATGTCACATTTTATTTATAACCTGCAAATTGATTTTATTGAATTGCCACAATATAGGCTACATTACAGCACAAACTTGAGGTGGGGTGAGAATTTCAAAGAATTAATGATCTTTTCCCAATTGGAGACACTTAATATGTGATCTTGAGCAAGTCACTTTTTGCTTCACAAAAAGTCACCTTTGCTTTACAAAAAGGAAAAAAAAGTCAATGAGCAGAAAGACTCTTTTTTTCCAGCTTGTGGCAATTTGATTTTGATATTTTGATTGCCTTATTGATTGTGAACAAAGAATCACATGATTATCTGGGGTCCTTTTTCAACTTAACTAGTGATAGGGCTGTCTATTTCCTCTCTCTTTTGTCACAATTTTCTTCTGTGAGGAGTTAAACTATTGACAAGAAAGGCAGCTAGAAACCACATGTAGGCCTCTGCAAACCATGACTGGAGAACTTACTCAAGGGCCTCAATTCCCAAATCAGTATCAATCCAAGCAGACGTGAGAAGCAACTGCCAGGTCCATAACACACACACACACACACACACACACACACACACACACACACATACACATCCCTAATAAAACAAAGAAAGTTATAATAGAAGGAATAAAGAAAACCATGTAGCTTTATGGATATTAAGTCCTTTGGCTTGGAGTCTAGAAAGCATCTCCTGTGCAACTTTCAACCAGCTGTCTATGAATCAGGGTGAATTAATGGAGGTATTTCCTCTAGCATCTCCAGGTTCCAGATGACTTCTGGAGATTTTGTAGGTAATGCTGCTAAAGTCTACTAGTGATAAAAAATATTATTTAATAAAATGTGACAAAATCTAATTAGCTTGGACTACCAATAATTAGTTCAGATCCACCAAATTAGGAATCTATAATTCACCTAAAACTTCAGGAAAATTCTGCTTTTGCTCTTTCTTTCTTATCTAAACCCTATATTTGATATGGACAATGCCATTGACAGGCTGAAGCATGAATCTTAAAAGGATTAATGAGGGCCTGAGTTGGAAAAATCTAGTCCCTTAATATTATCAGGGAAATTTCAAAATAGAGGGAAAAACATGATTTAAATTTATTTATAGTTACTAACAATTTTATATGTATAATTCTTAATCCAATTTTAGAACTTATTACTAAAACATACTCAAAGCCTATATTTCCATTATACACATTTGGAAGCCAAACACACACACACACACACACACACACACACACACACCCATATACCAAGTTCCAAATTTTTCCTACTTTCATTCCTTCCCTCCCCCCACTACATTCCTTACAATCCATTCTAAACTAAATGGTGTTTATTACTCCATTTAATTAAAAAAAAACTTTTTTTTCATCCTTATCCTCATATTGCCTTGAAAGAATAAAATATTTCAAAGATTTAATCTTATACAGAAATATATAACTATAGAAAGGGGATGTTAAACATAAGAACTTATTTACTTAGATGTTAGGATAGGTACTTGGTCCCAAGTTAAGATTAAAAATAATTAGATCTTTCATGTTTTCTCCATATTATAGCAACTGAGCCTTTTTAGTATTTAGTTACTAATAGATTTTGTATTGCAATAATGAAAACAAAAATGTCCATTAGTCACCTGCCTTGATTATAGAAATTTTCTGTAAAATAAAAAGATAAGATTATGACAATGTTAAGACTGTCCCTCCAAAGGCACAGACTGACATAAATTATAATGGGGGAAAAATCCCCTTAACTCTGTTTGATTCCAAGTAAGAGTCATGGTTATTCTGTGTCATAGAGTCATAGTTAACAGCCAATCATATGACAAAAAATCAACATTATTTACAGGGTATATTAGCCAGACTCAGAATTAACCACATGGGAAGATTTTCTAATCATAAAGGAAATAACATAATGGGTATATAATCCAGTAATATTATTATTAGATCTGTATCCCAAACAGATTTTTTTTATTAAAGCTTTTTTATTTACAAAACATATGCTTTTGTTCTTTCAGATGAATTTTTTTGTTATTTTTTCTAGATCAGTAAAATACTTTCTTGGGAGTTTGGTTGGTATAACACTAAATAAATAGAATAGTTTATAGTGTTGCCATCCCAAACAGATTTTTTTTAAGGAAAAGAACTTATATGTAAAAAAAATATTTAGAGTAGCTTTTTTTTTTTTTTGCATGGTGTCAAAGAAGGAAATTGAAAGGACGCCCGTCAATTGCAGATGGCTGAGCAAATTGTGCAATATGATTGTGATAGAATATTATTGTGCTATAAGAAATGTCTTGCAGAATGTTTTCAGAAAAAGCTGTAGTGACTTACATGAACTGATGTAAAGTGACGTAAGCAGAATCAACAGAACATCATACATAGTAACAACAATATTGTGTAATGGCCAACTATAAATGATTTAGCTATTCTCAGCAATAACAATATAAGAAAATTTTGAAGGACTCATGATGAAAAATGTTATTTACATCCAGAGAAGAACTAATGGTGTCTGAATGCAGATTGAAGCATAGTTTTAAAACACTTTCTGTATTTTTCTTGAAGTTTTTGTCTGTTTTCTTTCACAATATGACTAATGTGAAATGTTTTACACAATCTAACATATATAACCCTTATCAGATTGTTTGTCGTGTAGTGGGGGGAGGAAAGGAATGAAAGTAGGAAAAATTTGGAACTTGAAATATCATAAAACAAATATTAACATTATTTGCATGTGATTGGAAAGAATCTATAAAAAAGAAATCAGTGGAATGGAAACTCCTTGAGGGCATGGACAAATTTGCCCTTGTGCCTAGAATATAATAGGTAATAATAGAATACTAGGTAATTAATACCTGCTTGCTGTTTGATTTTTATAAAGGACATATCACAATAGAGAAACCAATAGAAGATTTTATCTTTGCTCCTGCAAGGTTATCCCCTCAATTTTTTTTCCAGGCACAGACATCCACCTATAGTAATTTTCAGACTATACTCCCTTTGAATAGCATATAACATTCCTCTTGAATGGTGTGCTTTGATTAAATGCCAACTCAGACAATCATTCCTGAAATAAAAACTCAGAACAATATCAAATAACAGATCCAAGAGATTTTATTTTTTGTTTTATTTTATTTTTTTTCTTGAGGCAATTGGGGTTAAGTGACTTGCCCAGGGTCATACAGCTAGGAGGTATGAAGTGTCTAAGGTCACATTTGAATTCAGTTCCTCTTGACTTCAGGGCTGGTGTTCTAATCACCACACCACCTAGCTGCCTCTGAAGAGTTTTTATTTTAAATAGAAAAATGTCACTAATCACAACTTAGAGTTAGGTTATAATTTTTCTTATGTTGTAATAATACAATATTGAGCATCTATAAGGGCATTTTATATGTCCTACATCTATAAATTAGTAATAACCACATTCCTGAGTTTCACACAGATGGGATATATTATAAAAGATTCAAAACCCCAGAAAAATGTTGAATACAGTAAGCTTCCAATCGGCATTACCTATTAATCCTTATGGGGAAAAAAATGAAAGCTAAGGTCTATTGTTACTAAATTGACTTAAAGATGTAACTTCAATTAGTTACAATTCCATAATTGTACAATTATGTACAATGCCATAATTTTCATAAATGATAGCCAAATAATCTATTAAATAAAACTCATTCTTCATTATAAGCAAATTTGTAAGTTTTCCCACTTTGGTCATGGTCCTATTCTCTCAAACTTCATTACTTTAGATTACAACATGCTGTCAGCAGGAGTGATAAGATTTTACAATCCTGCCCAAATAGAAAGTCCTAAAACCTTCATACTTAGGGAAAACGTAAGAGATCTTTGCTAATTCCCTCTCCTCCCACAAACAGTAAACTATTTATCTTAAAGCAAAATATATCCAATTAAATACTTAACACTTTTCAAATATTTTATAAACAGTTCAATCCCTAGTCTAATATCAAAATTAAAAGAAGCTAGATTTCTAATAATTTCTAATATAATGGTTTCCAAAATTTCATAATTCAAGAAAAGTTAGGAACCTTAATATAACAGAAACAATATTATGGATTCTAAAACTTTAACACAAAATATTTTGTCAGTCAAATACTTCATTGAATGCATTCTTGATATAGAATGCATTCCTGATATAAAATGCATTCTTCATATAGAAATCATCACCTCATATAGAAATCACATATTTGGCATTCTATATTAATTTCAATCAACCAGTACACGATACTTACATTTAACAAATTAATAATACCATATGTTAAGCACTTACAATTATTATATTGCTTGCTCCTCACAACAACCCTGGAGTCTCCCCTGGAGACTTTTTTTTTTTTTTTATTATTATCCCTATTACAGATGAGAAAACTGAGAAAAATGAAAAGTTAACTTGTTTAGTCATATAGCTAATAAGTTTCTAAGACTGGATTTCAAAATTTCTGATCCACATATTTTCAAAACATATTGCCTTAATGTTAAATAGCAAATATATTTTGTACTGAAGTTCTGAATTACCACAATTATTCTATTAAAACCACATTATAATTTAATTTCAGACTAAACTTCAACCACATTAAATCTGGATATACAATCACAAATGTTAACTTAAAAAATTTCAATTTCCCGAAGGTCCATTAGCTGTCGACACCCCAAATTATAGAAACCACTACTTTTAGTTATCTCAATTTTATTCTTGGTGACAGTCCAGGTTTCACAATATGGAAAGCAAATCAGACACTAGGGGTCTCTTTAAAAACTCTTTAGATTCCTTTAAAATTACCCAATGAGCCAAATCAATAACTTTGTATTCTAATATAACCCCTCCAGGATCACAGTGAATAATGGCCTCAAATTAATGCCAAACTTTTACTTCCTTAACTTTGTCTTCTTTCTCTTTCCTTTTTTTCTTCTTCTAAAGATTCTTATGATTTAGTTCTTAAGAGTGCCATGATCTTAGGTGCTCTGAGAAATGTGGATTGTATGGAGATCCTTTGCAAACTAGTACCTCTAGTGCACATGGTAATGAAGGGTAGTCTCAAAGTTTGAAAATCCTATTCTACAACACTAATAATTTATGTGCCCAGATTCTAAATTTTCAAGTCGGGTTTTTAGCATGTACAGCTGACAATAATCAAAGATTACATATTTATCTGGCCAAATTTGTTTCCCATAATTGTCTCTTTACTGAGACAATTCCCTGCTGAATATTCCCAGGTTAACTGCCAGTTTTCCTTTTTCCCAAGCTTTCAATAGCTTGCCTAAATGGGAATAGGCAAGGGACTTCCCCTGCCTTGATCCCATAATAATGTCAATATTCCTTGCCTTTCTGTATCTTAACAATCAATGGTGGGCAAGACCACCTACTCCTTATTATCTTCTTCATGCAAAGCCACTTATTTATCTTCATGCACAAACATTAGAAAAGTCAAATTTGGACTTGGAACCTATATTTCTTCCTTTCTTTTTTCTGAGGCAATTGGGGTTAAATGACTTGCCCAAGGTCACAAAGCTAGGAAGTGTTAAGTGGCTGAGGTCAGATTTGAGCTCAGGTCCTCCTGACTTCAGGGCTGATATTCTAACCACTGTACCACTTAGCTGCCCCTGGAACCTATATTCCTTTATCCTTCCTGAATTTGGGAGTTTAATTCTCTATTTCATAATGGAGCAATTGCTGAAAGAGTCCAGACTGACCTATGATCAGACAAAAGTCTGAGTGCTGGCTACAGACTCAGATGGTGGGCTCACCCAATAGTAGTCACACGAGTGAATAGTTTGTTTGTGGTTTCCAGGATTATTAAAAATAATCTTGGTTTGGGTCTTGCCATGATCAATAAGGGAAAGTCAGGAAATTTTTTTAAAAGTTTGTTAACGTATCAAAGTATTAAGCTTATGGAGTGTGGTCTAGACCCCAGTTTCTTGAACTGTGGATCATGACCCCATATGAGGTCTCATAATTAAATGTGGGTGTTATAAAATTATGATTTATTATTAGTAAATGTTTGATTTATAAATCTATATGCCAAAGGTCAAGTAAAAATTTCTTTTTTTCTTTTTTTTTTTTTAATTTAATAGCCTTTTATTTACAGGATATATACATGGGTAACTTTACAGCATTAACAATTGCCAAACCTCTTGTTCCAATTTTCCCTCTTACCCCCAGCCCCTCCCTTAGATGGCAGGATAAGTAGATTTAAATATATTAAAATATAACTTAGATACACAATAAGTATACATAAAAACATTATTTTGCTGTACAAAAAAAATCATACTCTGAATTATTTTTAAATTAGCTTGGAAGGAAATCAAAATGCATGTTATAAATATAGGGATTGGGAATTTAATTATGGTTTTAGTCATCTCCCAGAGTTATTTTTTCTGGGCATAGCTAGTTCAGTTTTACTGCTCCATTAAAAATATTTGGTTGATCGTTCTGGGATGGCCTGATCCATCAGAACTGGTCATCATCTATATTGTTAAAGTATATAATGATCTCCTGGTCCTGCTCATTTCATAGCACCAGTTAAATTGTAAGTCTCCGGCCTTTCTGAAATATCCGGGTTTTCTTACAGAACGTAATATTCCATAATTTTCATATACCACAATTTATTCAGCCATTCTCCAACTTGGACATCCATTCAGTTTCAGTTTCTAGCCACACAAAAGGGCTTCCACAAACATTGTGCAATACAGGTCCCTTTCCCTTCTTTATAATCTCTTTGGGATATAATCCCAGTAGTAACACTCTGGATCAAGGTATCACAGTTGATAACTTTTTGAGCATAGTTCCAAACTACTCTCCAAAATGGTTGGATTAATTTCCAACTCCACCAACAATGCATCAATGTCCCAGTTTTCCCATCCCCTCCAACAATCATCATTATTTTTCCTGTCATCTTAGCCAATCCAGGTGTGGGGTTTATCTTAGAGTTGTCTTAATTTGCATTTCTCTGATTAATAATGACTTGGAGCATCTTTTCATTTGAAAATAGTTTCAATTTCTTCATCTGAAATTGTCTTTCAATCCTTTGACCATTTTTCAATTGGAGAATGGCTTGATTTTTTATAAATTAGAGTTAATTCTCTATATATTTTGGAAATGAGGCCTTTATCAGAACATGTAAAAATTTCTTAAAAAGGAGTGGAAAAAGTTTTAGAAGCCCTAGTCTAAACAGTTCCTTTATTAGACTGCTTTCTTGCATGGCTTCCAGTTCAGCTTTTATGCCAAGTCTGGAATCTTCTTTGCTGTATTAGACCACTGTTCTTTTGGGCTAGGTTTCTCCATTACCAAGATCATCCTTTACTCATTCAAAAAGGACATAGATTCATAGGTTTAAGTCTACAGAGTCTTTCCCAGCTCTCCCTTCTTGATTGTAATATGAACAATGTCCATCTTTTAGGCAGCATATGGCAGCACCGAAAGGCATTGCCTTTTTTACTCATAGTTCTTAAGTACTTTCTTAGACCATTCATTCCAGGATTAAGGGTAGGGTGAGAAAATTCACCCTATCTTAGTGAATAACCAAATACTAAACCCTGATAGCTAAGGCATAACTAGGCAAAGCACATTTGTCCAAAAATCATAAAATTATTATGAGGTTCAGGGTTGTTCAGTTATCAACTCCAAAATTTGTAGTTGATAAAATGCAAATGAGCCTCTGGGGAAAAGGGATCTGCAGCTTACTTTGCCCTGGATAAATGGATTTTCTCTAAATTGTATCCCTGTCTCACATTTTTGTCTTTTTAAGTTGTGAAATTTGCCATAATCAGAAAAGGACATACCATTAGACTTAAACTTTGAGAGTATTGACAAAAACATCTCATATTCTCCTTACAGATAAAATGGAAAGATATTGACCAGATATTACAGGTAAGTGGATTTGTTGAGTATCTAGTCTTAAAACATAGCTGTTAATAATGGGTTGGTGGTAACTTGGACAACAGTCTCTAGTGGAATACCTCAGGGATCTGTCACCTTGTACTAGTCAATCTTCTCAATAATGACTTGGATAAAGGAAAATATGATATACTTGTGCAAAGCATGGAGATTGGAAGAATTTATTTCTAAGCAGTATATTTCAGAAGCATCATAGACAAACTGGAAATTTAATTAAATGAGTTTGTATTTAACATATAGAAGAGACCACTTAAGGGGCATGTGATCATTATCATATAAATGTAAAGGATTATTTGCAGCAGAGGAAGCCCAATTGGTCTGCTTGGCTTTGAAGAGCAGACCTGGGAAGAATGTATGGAAGTAGAAGGAGAATGATATAAGCTTGATGAAAAGAAAAATTTCCTAACATTTAGAACTAACTAAAATTGGAATGGACTATCTCAGTAATTACTTCATTCTCAAACTCAAATAGAAGTGGGGACCACTAATCATAAATATAAAGATCTCTACTGGCTGAATACTGCTTTAGAAAGCCATATATAACATTATATTTTATTTATATTTATCTATTTTTTGAAAAAAATTTTACAACTACATTTTAGTCTGGTTTAGTCCACACTCAGTAATGTTGCATATAGTCTATCGGCTACAAATGTCCTTGTGTTGCATTAGGGATCTTTGTCATGTGTGACTTAGAATAGGTAACCCTTGAGATCCCTTTTAGTCTTTAGAGTTTGTGGTTCTTATGATAATTGAAGTAATTGTTTTCTTTGATTCCTACAAACTCCAAGAATCTAAAACTTTTATAATGAGAATGCAATTTTGGGTACACTAACAGTTGTTCTGAGCAGTGTACTTTTAAATAACAAGTAATCCATATCATTCCTTTTCACCTATGAATTAAAACTTCATATTATTTATATACATCTATATCTTAAAATCTAATACTGATTAGTTTTGGTATCCTGTATAATCATGTTTAAAAATGAAACACATGAAGGTAGAGCAGCAATTTTATTATTGTTTAGAACATGGAATGAAAACACATTAACTTAAACCTGCAATGCTCCTAATCCCCCTCTCCTCCCAATTTCTTGCTATGTGAAGTTCCTCTGGTTGTTTGAATGGACCCAGATTATCATCAAGAAATTGAAAAGAATCATCCCAATCCAAAGAGTAGTCTGAGTTCAAGGAGCAAAGGCCCAAAATTAGAACAAAGTGATCCAAAGATGAATTTAATCTGAGTCTGAAGACTTCTACTGGATTTTGCTAGCTGGGTAGGACTAGCTATGGATCTGACTCTCAAAAAGAGCTGAAGTATCCTTTGAGGTGATGGCTAAAAGAATGTAAAACTCCCTTTAGAAGGGACAAGCTGCATAGCAGCTGGAGTTCAGTCAAATAATAGCAGATAACAGAGAATAACACAATACTTGGAAGAGGTATTCCATAGCCAAACAGATGTAAACATTGTGGAGAAAATGACTTAACAGTATGTATAATTATCTTCCAAATAAAAAACTGTCTTGATGACATCTCAGAGTGAATGAAACCAGTGCCTCTGTAAGGAGAGCACTGAATATCAGTGTCAGAAATGGAGAAGTGTTTCTCCTGAGGCACAACCCTAGGAGCATATCTTTCCCATATAGATATAGATATAGATATAGACACACACCCACATACACACACACATTATATATATATACACATATTTCAAATATTTGTGTGCTATTCTCGGAACATATATATTTTCTGGTTATTCATGTTCCCAACATATGTTCTCTCTCTTAGCAATGGGATGGAGACCTCTGGAAAAATCTGCTCTTATGAGTGGTGGGGAGGAAGTTGCCTTATAATTTATTCTGCTATATGGTGTATCCTTGGGCAAGTTCATTTAATTTCAAGGGCCCTTGGTTTGCCTATTTGTAAAGTTGAGGTTATTCTCATAGAGTCTGAGGCCTCTTGTACTTCTCTATTATGAACTTAAATTGGAATTGTTTTTTGGTTTGTGTTCATATGTCCTTTGGCTTACCTAGTAAAAGAAATATTGGTGGGGACTCATATACTGGGGTTTTTTGAGTGGATGTCTGCTCAAAGTGTGTTTTGAGCCTGAGATAGTTTTTATGGGGTACTTCAGTGGAGGAATGGGCATAGTTAGACTAAGAAATTAAATTTGTTTTCTAGAGAGACCCTTTGATTGCATGTTTACACGGTTGATTACTTACTATACAGCATAATAGGTGTTAATTTTAGGGCTGGGAATACCTGAATGGAGGAGGAGTTTTCAATAGAAAAGAAAGTGAGAAGATAGTATAGTTTTAAAAAAAATTGTCTAGCACACTTTTCCTAATATCAACCTTGAAAGGTCCATCGTAAAGTATTTCTTATTTTATTTTTATAAATAATCAAACTAAAATTCAATAAGGTTAAGGGATTTCCCTAAGGTCTCACAACCAGGGAATTTGGAGGATATATTTGAACTTAGGTTTCCTAATTCCAAGGTCAGCAAATTTTCTGCTCTACTACATTGCTGCTTCTTGGACAGCCAATAAGAGAGCACCACTGAGAGTTCTGGGTTGATTTTCTCTTATAGAAAATAACAAATAGATCGACACTTATGTTATATGCCAAGTTAAGGTGAAAGTGGGTACATGGCCTAGATATTAAGAATGATATCATAAGCACATTAGAATATCATGGAATAGTTTAATTGTCAGATTTGTGGAGATGGGAACAATTTATGACCAAATAAGAAATAAGCATTATAAGATGTAAAATGGGTAATTTTAATTATATTAAATTTTAAAAATTATAGAAATGAAACTAACACAAGCATTGTAAGGAAAGCAGAAAACTGAGGAAATTTTTTTACTGTCTCTGATAAAGTCCTCATTTCTCAAATATATAGAGAACTGAATCAAATTTATTAAAGTACAAGAATATTCCCAATTGATAAATTACCAAAGGATAAAGACAGGTAGTTTTCAAAGAAAGCAAAGCTATGTATGAAGAAATTCTCTAAATCACCATTGATTAGAGAAATGCAAATTAAAACAACTCTGAGATACGTCTCACTCCTAACAAATTGGCTAATATGACAGAAAAGAAAAGTGATAAATGTTGGAGGAGATGTGGGAAATTTGGAAAATTAATACATTGTTGGTAGAATTGTGAATTGATTCAAATATTTTGGAGAACAATTTGGAACTATGCCCATATAAAATTGCATACCATTGTTCCAACAATACTACTACTAGGTCTATATCCTAAAGAGACTTTTTTAAAAAGAGAAAAATATATTTGTACAAAAATATTTATAGCAACTCTTTTTGTAGAGGCAATGAATTGGAAGTTGAGGGAATGCCCATGAGTTGGGAAATGAATGAACAATTTGTGGTATGTGACTGTAATGGAATACTATTGTGCTAAAAGAAATGAGGAACAGGATGACTTCTGAAAAATCTTGAGACTACACAAACTGATGCAAAGTGCAGTGAAGAGAACCAGGAGAATATTGTATATTATAATAACAACATTGTAAGATAATTGACAGCTATTCTCAACAATACAATGATCCACAACAATTCCAATGGACATATGCCATCCACTTCCAGAGAAAAAACTGATGGTTTCTAAATGCAGATTGAAGCATTCTATTTTTCCCTTTATTTTTTCATTTTTTTCTTTTGATCTATGTCTTCTTTTATAACATTTTGCATAATTTCACATGTATAACATATATCAAATAGCTTACCATCTCAGGAAAGAAAAAAGGGAAGGAAGGGAGAAAAGGAAAATGTTCAAAATCAACATTTAAAAAGAGTAAATATTTAAAATTGTTTTTTCATGTAATTTGGGGAAATAAAATATTATTTAAAAATAAAATAACACCACTGTGTCATTTGTAAAGGGCAGGAACTCTGAAAAGGTATACTTAAGGCTCAGTATGATTGATTTAATCCTACAACAAGATATTAACTCAGTGGAATTAAGATAATGATTCTCTAGTTTACATGTACTTAGTACTTAGTATAGTTCTACAAGTTGACATCTATTCTACAAGATTGACACCTATGGTGATGTACTTATAATAGAGTATATAAGAGCCAACAGGGACTGGAAGACAGACATTCCATCTCCCACCGTCCTGGTGGCTCTTTTTTTTGACAAGATATGAAGTTTATTAAATAAAATAGATTTAACACCATGTAGAATGGTGCAAAGGCATATTTATCCATACAGCCTTTGTAGTGGAGAAAAAGGCTTGCTATGCGATTAATCATTCTTTATAGCAATCTTGAAACTGGTGATAATTCTGATATAGCCTTTTTCAAACACTTTATCCTGGGACTAAGCCTAGATAATGAACTCTCTTACTCTAATGTTGTCAGATTGAAAACTTCCATATATATAAGCAAGGCATTTCTTTTTTGTTATTTTTTTATTTCATAGCTTTTTATTTACAAGTTATATGTGTGGGTAATTTTACAACACTGACAATTGCCAAACCTTTTGTTCCAATTTTTTCCCTCCTTCCCCCCACCCTCTCCCCTAGATGGCAGGATGACCAGTAGATGTTAAATATATTAGAGTATAAATTAGATACACAATAAGTATACATGGCCAAACAGTTATTTTGATGTACAAAAAGAATCAGACTCTGAATATTGTACAATTAGCCTGTGAAGGAAATCCAAAATGCAGGCAGGCAAAAATATAGGGATTGGGAATTCAATGTAATGGTTCTTAGTCATCTTCCAGAGTTTTTTTTTTTTTTTTTTTTTTTTACTGGGCATAGCTGTTTCAGTTCATTACTGCTCCATTGGAACTGATTTGGTTCATCTCATTGCTGAAGATGGCCAGGTCCATCAGAATTGATCATCATATAGTATTGTTGTTGAAGTATATAAGGATCTCCTGGCCCTGCTCATTTCACTCAGCCTCGGTTCATGTAAGTCTCCCCAGGCCTTTCTGAAATCATCCTGCTGGTCATTTCTTACAGAACAATAATATTCAATAACATTCATATACCACAATTTACTCAGTCATTTTCCAATTGATGGGCATCCACTCAGTTTCCATTTTATGGAAGCAAGGCATTTCTTAATTGGGAAACCCGGGATAATTCTGATGACCCATTTTTTTCTCTTCAGACAAGTTGTAGAAATTGTTTCTCTTTTGAAAGACTAAAAACCGATGTAGAGGGCAGGAGAGCCACCAGGTTGGCGGGAGATGGAAAGTCTGTCTTCCTTGTTGGCTCTTATATACTCTAGTATAAGTACATCATTATAGGTGTCAGTCTTGTAGAATAGATGTCAACTTGTAGAGTTATACTAAGTACATATAAACTAGAGAATCATTATCTTAATTCCACTGAGTTAATATCTTGTTGTAGGATTAAATCAATCATACTGAGCCTTAAGTATACCTTTTCAGAGTTCCTGCCCTTTACAGACATTGAATATAGAAATGAACACAAGAAGTGATTTAAAAATCGATTGTTTTTGAAACTAAGATGTGTTTGTATCAGTGTATATAGGAGGGAAAGAGAGAGAAAAAAAGAGAGAGAGAGGGATGGAGAGAGGGAAGAAAGGAAAAGAAAGGGAAAGGGGTGGAGAATAAAGGGGGAGAGGGTGGAAGAGGGGAAGAGAAAAAGGGACAGGGCAAGAGAGGTGTTTGAAAACTCGGTTTATGCATTTGGTTCTAGTTTTGAATCCCCATAATCGTGGCAAGGATTGCATTCATAAAAGAGTCATTTCTCAGTTTGATTATTGGATTCCTATAAAACTTTTTAATCATAAATTTGTATTTAATATTGAGTACATGGAATCTATAACATATGGGAGGCATGTGTGCACCCTTTGTTCAGTTCTTTTAGCTTCTTGGGTTAAGAAATCCTAGGATCATTTACTTTCTATCTCTTACTGGTTTCGTATTATACATCCCTTTGGGCCCAGATAATTGTGGTTTATCACTAGGGGTCAGCTACATCTACTATCTTTTAATAATATGTAAGAGGAAAATGGATTTAAATTATTCTATTATATATTCTGTTGAGTGAGTTTAGGAAATAATTAATTATTTATATTTCCATTAATTAGGATGTCATTTAGTCCATATTTATATATGCTTTTTATTTGTATTTTCATTCTTAATTATCATTTTATCATCTTCTGATATGAGGTTCATATTATTTCTGCCTCTTGATATTTGCCTTTATATATATAGTCCTTTATATATAAAGTCAATTTTTGCAAATATACTATGGGATGTGTAGTAATGTAAATAAAGATAATAGAATAATTAAAAGATAATAGAGTAATTTCATTAATGATATAGCAATGAGACGACATCTCATGAAAATGCATTTCACTGGAAACTTTAATAAAATTTTTAAAAAGTTATTGTTTCTGAACTATTTTTTAAAAAATGTTGTTAAAGTTTCCAGTGAAATGCATTTTCATGAAATGTTGTCTTGTTGCTATAATTATCATTAATATAATTATTCCATTATCTGTATTTACATTCTCATTAATCAGGGTGTCATTTAGTCCATATTTAGATATGCTTTTTTTGTTTGTATTTTCATTATTAATTGTCATTTTTTCATCTTCTGATATGTGAGGGTCATATTATTTCTGCCTCTTGATATTTGCCTAAAATTCCTTTATACAGAAAGTCATTTTTTGCAAATATAGGATTGTAGGAATGTGCATATTCTTTAATATTTCCATTCAGCAGTTATAGCATATCAATCATTTTTCCACTAATCTATTCAACTCTATCTTCCTCCCCTTTGTTTAGCTGTTAGATTTATCTTTCTCTAATATAGTAATGACGCCGTCCCCTCCTAATATTGTTAGTTTTTTGTCTCTGCAATTTCCCTGGATTTTCTAATAACTTTGATTCTACATATTTGGTGCATATATTTGATAATGCTATTTTTATTGTTTATAATACATTTTAGTACTAATTTTAACTATAAACTAATTTTACTATATCTTGAGATTATTAATTTTTATTGTTTATTATTTTTATATAATATATATATAATTATATATATATTATATATATATAATATAATTTGTAAGGAGTAAATTATTTGGAGGAGTAAATTTGGAGGATATATATATATATTATATATATAATTATATATATAATAATAAAATTATATTTTAAAATTATATAATAAAATTATATTCTCCTTTATTATCTCTTTGTGTAAAAACTCAGAAGTGGTACTGCTGAATCAAAGAGTATTCACAGGATTATAGCCTGTTGGTTATAGTTCCAAATTGAGAAGCAGTAATTTCTATCCTTATTTCTCTATAATATTTTCACTTAATTTTTTGCATGCTTTTCTGAACTATTCTGTAGGTCATTGGAATTATTGTTTCCTAGGGAGCATGTGTGGTCTTCTATAATACTTTAACATGTCTCTGGAAATTTTGAATAAATCCTCTCTGATATAACATGCTTAGGTGGACCTTTTCTATGAATTTTAAAAGAATTTCTCCTCCCCAGTTAAATTCTATCCATTTTTCTCAGTCATCCTATTCATTTTTCTATGATGTCTTTATTGTATAAATGATTTTTTTACCTAAGCCCAATATTATTTTTCCCACTTCTCTCTGCACTTCATGCAATCTGTTCACTTTTTCTCACATTAGTCAGACTGCACAAATCTATGAGATTTAAGGACTCAGGGAATCCACTTGGATTTGTTGAGTATGTTGGTGGGAATTTTTTTCTGACTTTTAGTTTGACTAGATGATCCCTGAAGTCCCTTCCAACTCTGCAATTCCAAATATGTAGATGCAGTCTTATTGACCACTTAGGATTATCACTTGTAATTAAATTCTGGTATAATTAAATCAAAGTTTGGACATCAAGTTAGCAGAAAAGTGATCCGTACATATGACCTTACCCTGAATGATTTCTTTTTTCTCCCTCCTCCCATTAAAGTAAAAATAAAAAAGCAAAACAAATAAACAAAAACAGTCAGCTATGACATGAAAAATCCAAATTCATATGCAATAAATTCAATAAAGAAAATTATTTTTTCACATAAAAATAAAACAAAATGCCATCACCTCCTTTATTTAAGCTAGTCACATTTTTTCTGTATTACTGGCATTCTCTTTATCTACTGGTTAATTTCAGCACAAATGCTGTCCCCTCTCCTTATCATGAATTAGTTATTTTTTGTCTATCATCCTCCTTCTTCCAGTTTTTACTGATTTATTTCTTTTTGTGGTTTTGTCATGGCATTCTTCCATCAGGCATAGAACATAATTCAAGTGTGTGCCAGTACTCCCAGGTATTCCCAATCCTTGTTCTTTGTATGGCTATGGTTTATATACTTTAAAAAAAAAACTTTTCTCAAATGGAAAAACATCAGTTCATAGTTCTTTCCATTCTCTTTCCTAATCTCCTCCATGCCTTCTCTTGTTTTTTTCTTCCTGTATTGATTAGAGTGTCCTTTCTTTATCTTTCTTGATGCTTTCCCCTTTTTTCAGACTGACTCTTTGTATTTTTCTCCCTCAGCCCTACCTTGTTCTGACCCCTTCTTCCCTCCTCCATCTCACCACCTCCTATAAAGAAATAATTCTCCACAGTCTCCTCTTTTTTTCTCAACTTTTTTGTCTTGGCAATTTTCCCTCTCTTGAAATACATTAAAGGAGTCTTCCCTGGCTAGAGGGCCTAAAAAAGCATCAAAACCAGATGCTTTTATCCTGTTCCTTGGTGCCTTTGCTGTAGGTCGAGGAGCAAACAGCTGGCCCCTGGGAGAGTGTAGAAATACTAGTCATTTTATTGGGAATGAACATCCCTTACTGACATCTGGTTTTTCAAGAAGGAGAATACCAACCATGAAATAGTGCTTGGGTGATATCCCTAATCTGAATTTGGACTTCATCATACAATAGTGCAACAGTGGGTCAAACTCTTGTTTCAGATATCAGGTCAGCATGTATAATTTTATTGATGTAAAATAATATAGAAATCACTGCAGTATGTAGTAATGGATAAAACACTAAGGAACCAAAATGAATTCAGTCATTGCATTACACCATACCCTCATCTTCCCATCCCCGGCATAATGTATAACATGTACCTCATTTCAAATGGATAGTATGTCACCTCTGAAAAACAGATCCTTCTCCTCTGGGATTCTAATCCTCCTACTTCCTAAAGGATTCTTCCATAGTCTTTTACCATTCCCCTTTATATTCAGACATATCTACCATCTTTGTTCCTGGAGTTTTGTTAATCCTTAGACATTCCAGTTTCTTCATGACTAGCTCTACTATTGATCTTTATTTCTTTAAGCACTTCTCTTTCCTCATCCTGGAAATTTATGTCTGTTTCTGGCATCTGTCCCCATCCTCTGTGAATACTCAGGTGGAGAATTCATTTAGCTTTTTTTTTTTTTTTTTTGGTCTCTACTGCCTGTAAATTTCCCTTGCCATATATTCAAGTCCCAGATATCTCTTTCACTGACCTCTTATTCCTTATGTATTTAAAAATGTCTTATTTATCTTTACCTCTTCTATTATTTATCTTCCTTTTATCCTCCGTATTTGCTTGTCTTGCCACTTTTTACACTAATTTCATTTCATTATCTGCAAAAGCCATTTTTTCAACTAATATTTTATACTTTCCCCAAATCCCTTCCCTGCCTCTCTACTCTTTCTTCCACTGACAGACTGTATCAAGGGCCCTCACCATCACACACACACACACACACACACACACACACACACACACACACACACACACACACACACCTCTCTTCTAACTCCTGTATTTATTGCTATACATTTTCTGGAGGCTAATAATCATTTGTCTTTCATTTCCCCCCCTCTCCCTTTCTATTGCTTTATCCTACTGTCAGTCTCAGTATAATTTTTCAAGCTCCTAAACTTCAAATTTAAGATGATTTGCTTCTTCTGCTTCTGCCTCATACCAAATGACAACACAGAAATCAAGGCCACCCATGTTTTCCTTCTTTCCCTCTGTCTATGCCTCTTCTCTCTTCTTCTGGCTCTCCCTCACTCCTTCCCTCCCCACTCTGTCTCTTTCTTTGTCTCTTTTTCTTTCTCTGTATCTCTCTCTCTCTCTCTCTCTCTCTCTCTCTCTCTCTCTCTCTCTCTCTCCTTAATTCTGTCTGTCTCTCTGAGTCTCTGTTTATATCTCGTTGTCTCTGTCTCTGTTTCTCTGTCTATACTGATGAGTAGGAACTTTTGATCTGAAGATAAAAAGAGGGACAGGTGACAAGGTGCATCCCCATCAGAGAGGAGGACATAATGCATGGCAGCCAGATTTTCCTTGCTAGTACCAGTTGTTGGGCATACCCACCCTGCTCTGGAAGCAATGAGCTCACTTTAGTCAGAGAAGATTGGATGTCTCTATGAGAGAACAGAACAGCTTATGCTTATGTCCTTATGGCCTGAGTCACTCATATTCCAAGTCCATGATGTGTGTTATAAATCTTAGGCTCCGAGTTTCCCAAGAGTTTCTACCTCTATCTAAAAACTGGCCTTACTGGAAGTATGAGTTGAGAAAAAATAGATACTCCTTTGTCTGTTTGTAGCAAACTCACACCCTGCTAACAGCTCCTATACTAATTCCTAAAAGAATTAGAAGAGTTAGAAGAATAGTGGGTTTTTAGCTACTTTGTGAAGATTTTACTGATTGATCGTTACTAGCTATTATGTACTGTTTACTTGCTTATTGATTCTAAAGGATAGGGATTGGAATAATGACATGATTTCATTAGTTTGGGGAATTCTCAGGTAAGGAAACTTTCTTTGTTCACTTCTCCAACATATTTTGGGCAAGCCCAGAATTTTAAAACCCCTGAGGTATTCATGAAAATTCATTTTAAAGATGTAGAATATTTCTTCCATTTATGTAGACTTCACTTTTCAATAATGTTATGAAAAGTGAATACCATAACAATATTTCCTCCTACCTCTGCATGTATAAAATGAATTTTTATGAATATCCCAGAGTGAGATGGCACTGTAACAGAAAGAAAGAGAGTAGAAGAACTAATTATTGACACTATACAGTCAAGCAAGAGGAGCCCCTTCAACTGAAAATTAGGCACACCCTAATCAGGATCAGAGCTTCATTCAGTCATTCCTCTTTAAAAATTATCTTTTATTTTCTAAGAAAAATTTGATTTCAAAATATATTCTTCTACCATACCCCACCCAAAACTTCCTAGTCTACCTTGTCTTATAATAACTGTTTCAAAAGAAGGGGAAAATAGTTTCTCAAAATTAACCAATACAAAAACAATTTGACAGTATATGCAACGTACCACATCCATAGTTCTCACTTCTCAGGAAAAAAGGAGAAATGTTCATTTTCTCATTACTCTTCATAACCAATAATAGTTGATTAATTTAAAAAAAAAACAGTCCTTGCTCTGCCTATAGTCTATTGCTGGAGATCATATAAAGATAACTACATGTTATTTCATAAATGAGACCAAGACAGGGTAAATCACTCTATTTAGTTGACTGTCTATATAGTGACTAGAGTGCCAGGGATGGAGACATCTTCATGAATTCAGATCTGACCTCAGATACTTAATAGCTTAATAGCAAATCAATTAACCCTATTGGTCTCAGTTTCCTCATCTGTAAAATGAGCTGGAGAAGAAGATCACAAACCCCTCTAGTAACTTTGCCAAGAAAACCCCAAATGGAATCACAAAGAATCAGACATTCCTAAAAAACAATCATAGCATATGCCAAGCACTGTGCTAAGTACAAGGATACCAAAAAAATATAAACATAGTCCCTGAACACAAATAGCACCTGTACTAAAAACTTAAATTGAATATAAATAATTAAATTTTCAAATTTAAATTTTATTTATTTTTGTTACATTTTAAGTTCTGAACTGTCTCTCTCCCTTTCTCCCTACCCTGCACTAGAGAAGGCTGCTATTTAACACAGATTTATAAATATATGTAAAACCATAATGTATATCTCTATCAGTTCTTTCTTTGGAGGTGAATATCATCTTTCTTTATAGGTCTTTTGTTGTTGATTTCAGCATTTAGCATTCCATCACAATGATATACCCCAATTTATTCAGCCATTTCCAAATTAATGGGGATCATCTCAGTGTATGGTTCTCTGCTATCACAAAGAAATTTTTGAACTTGAATGTTCTTCTCTTTTTTCCATGATTACCTTGGGGAAAAGACCTAATAGTGGTATTTCTAGGTCAAAGGGTTTACATAGTTTTATAATTCTTTGGGCATGATTCCATATTACTTTACAAAATAGTTATATTAATTCACAGTTCTACCAATAATGTATCAGTGTCCCAATTTTTCCCCTTTCCCTCCAACACTTATCATTTTCCACTTATATAATTTTAGTCAATTTGATAGGTATGCAATAATAATTGGTTTGTAATCCGGTGTTCTTTACATTAGTCTATATTACCTCAGGTTAATGATTGGAATTTTCCTTTTTAAATCATCTGGATCAATGTCATCTGTTATATCATATACTTCTATTTAATTTTAGGCAATGAGGTAACACAGTAGGTAAAGCTCTAGAATCACAAAATGAGTTCAAATCCAGTCTTAGACACTTATTAGCTGTGTGACTATGGACAACTCACTTAACCTCTGACTGCCTCAGTTTCCTCAGTCATAAAATAGGACAATAATAATACCTATCTTGTAGGATTGGCATGAGGATAAAATGAGATAATATTTGTAAAACATAGCATAGTACCTGACATGTATTAGAAGTTGAATAAATTCTTATTCCCTTTCCCCTTTCCTCTTGATTTCTTTAGCCTTCAAATAGTAAACTGTTTATAAGGGGGCAGCTTTTTTGCTAGTAGTATTTTGAGGCCATCAATTCCTTTACTTCATTGTATAGGTCTTTTCATCTAACTACTTAATAAGACAATTCTCTGGGAGGTAGAGAAGTGAGAGAGTCATGAAATCATACTTTCTCTTCCCTTTTCTTTTCCTTTCTCCTTTTAAATTTAACTAACAATCGATTGATTAACACACATTTATTAAGCATGTATCAGGCACCGATTTCAATGTTGGAGATATAAATACAAATTCCTTCCTTCTTTTCTTCTCTCCTTCCTTTTCTTCCCCTCTCTTCCTCCTTCTTTTCTTCCCTTCTTTTTTCTCTCCCTCTTCTTCCTTCCTCCCTCTCTCCCTCCCTCCCTTCTTTGCCTTCTTCCCTCTCTTCCCTCCTTCCTTCTGAGCAGGCTTTCATATAGGCTTACCCAGTGAGGGTCAGTGCTGGAGAGCTTCAGTTTCAGTTTTTGTTAGAGCTTGGGAAACATGAAAGGCTGTGACTTGAGAGTAAGCCCACAAGGGCTCCTAGATGACTGGGTATGTTTTGGGAGTGACCTGAGAGTGAGAACAGATATTATGCTTTGGCTAAGACGGGTGTTATAGCACTGCTGAGTAAGCTATTAACAAAGACTGTAATATCAGCTACTGTCTGGGATAGCTTCTCTGAATCGTGGTCATTTGAGCTCCTCTTGGTTTCAGATTCAAAAATCAGGTGCTCAGGGGCCACGGGGTGACTTGACATACTCCCTGAATGGGCCTGGATAAATTGTGTGCCTGCAAGTGAAGAAAACATATGTGATGGTCACCCCTTGCCATCTGGAAAAGTCGCTAGTCAGCACTGTGGGCATGAAGTTGGAAAAATTCCAGGTGGAGGATATTTAAAGCCACAAAAAGTGAAAAGGAATTTGATGCCCATTTCTACCCTTTCTCTTCCTTCCCCTTTCTTTCCTTATCCTAGATCTAGCTTTTTCCTCAATGAACAGACAAAACCTGAAGCAGCACATTTTCACTTGTCACCAGTCAGGGACAAACATTTTGGGAATTCCCCTAAGTGCCTGTTACCTTTTGAAACTTTCCACTGCTCACATCCATCATCCCCACATCTGACAGATGCTTAGAAATCTCTGGTATGAAAGGCTTTTTTTCCTTCCCTTCTGAAAGTAATAACTGGGTGGTTTCTCCTTTGCCCCACCCAACTGCCACCTAAAACTTCATTTTAAAAACATACCAAACTCTATTCTCTTTTTATATGCTTGAAAAGGGGCCAAGATGAAACAGAAAGCTCTCTCAAATCTTTTTATTCTATTTTTCATCTGGTTTGGGTTCCCTTACCTGTTCTTCCTTGATATTAGGAAATATTAGAAAATGACAATGCCATAATAAGGAACACTGTTAACAACCATCTTTTTTTATTTTTGGACTATCTAGCACTTTGCTTGATATATATATATATATGTGTGTGTGTGTGTGTGTAATTGTATTCAATTAACAAATAAATTGTTACAAACTGCCAAAAATAAAAAAGGAACGATGTTAAAAAAAAATCTCCTATTAAAGTTGTCCATATTTCAGGAAGAAAAAATTAAGAATCCTAATTAAAATGATTCTCCTATTCAATAGTAATACAAGTTTAAAAAAAAATACCAGCACTCTGATGCAAAGTGCCCAGTGGCTGGAGTTGCCATTTGGTTAAATGCTATTAGGTTTCCTGTGGTGCTTTACAGAGCTGTCATCTCTGTGATGTGATCTGCCTATGATTTATTGATCTCCTAAAAGCACTGTCATTCACTTGTCATAATAAACTTTTCTTAATGTATTAAAGCATGAAATGTTGAACAGGAACTCAGATCCTTTGGGCCCTGCTTTAGGTTTCTGATTTGGTAAAGATATTCTGGTAATTTGGTGATTTGGTAAACTTATTATTTGCAAATGAAAACTGTGGCTTGGCCACCCCTCAGTGTTGGTCACACTGGTCCAAGCTGGCAAAGGGCCGGGGACAGAATGTGAGGGCCTCAGAGTATGAAATGCTGATAAGAGACTTCAGGCCCTTGGATGAGTGAGCACCTGCCATTTGGAGATCCATCTGAGGTATGCAAAGTTGTGTCCAAATATACAGGAATGGCGATCATTTGCTAAATACTTAACCTTTCTAAAGGTAGTGTTGTGTCAGTTCCCAGGTGGTAGGTTTAATTTTTTTTAGAAAGCAGAAAATAAACTCTTATATTCTACCCCATCCCCATCTTCATTGGTGTGAGGTATGACCCAGTTTTCTTATAAAGTCCTAGCTCTGGTTAAGATTGTGAAATGGGTAAAAGTTATTAGGGTCCTTCTGCCTTTTGACAAACCATGAATCCTATTTCATATCACCCTAGAATTATCTGTAACTTTATGCTAAAGCTGTATCTCCAAGGCCTTCTTGGTGCCATGCTTGTGATCTGCTAAAATGTGCTTCCCCTATGACTATTTCTCTCAGGATCTCCTGTTAACTCTCTCATCTGTTGAACAAAGATATGTTGATGAAAAACGTCCAAGGACTTTCTCATATAACATGAAGGCCTAAGTTTTATAGTCCCAGTCTAGAGTATGCAGCATAAGTCTAAGGCAGTAGAAGAAAAAGACAATTGTACCATAAAGAATTTGCTTTGGGCAGACCAATCAGGAATTCAGGTGAGAGAAGGAGTTCCTCTAGGGCAATAGAAAGGTAAGGGAGGCCCAAAGCATGAAATCCAAGAAATAATAGTCATAAAGACCAGATCTTTCTTGCCTGTATAATCGAGTAAAAAACACCTTAGACACCTGAGAACATAATAAATATTATAATTATTATCTTATTTTGTCACCGATTGAATAGAATTCAGAGAATATTGGTACTAGGATGAGATGTTACTAGAGAATATGCATAAAATATGTACTTTTTCAATTGAATAAAGGCTGTAAAATTGAAAAAAGGTTATAAGTTTGTCCTCTTGTTTTATAAAGAAGTGTTAATCATTCCATAGGTACCTTAGGAGGAAAAACCTTATGTTTCATTGATTATTTGATTTTTTAAAGCTACTTTCTAACATGGTTTTAGTTCATTTTACTGTTTCAAAAGTACATGTTAAGACAAATGTGTTCATTGCTTTATCATCTCATTGAGTTTTGATTTCAGAATTATACCAACGATCTTGATAACATATAGCCACAGCTTTCTCTTGGATATGAGTTTTCTGGAAGAGACCAAGGTTTTTATAAGCATTGCCTCCATTAATTGATTCAATTTAACCTCTTGATTCAAGCTTGTAACCTTCACTCTCATTTTTTCCTTAGTGCAATTTTGACAATTCATACTTGTTGAGACCACATGATATTCTGATATAAACAGAGAAAGAATTCATAAGATAGAAAAATTATTAATGGTTTTGGTGGAAATATGTATCTTTTTAATAATAGCTTTTTATTTTCAAAATATATGCAAAAATAGTTTTTAACATTCACCCTTTTAAAACTTTGTGTTCCAATTTTTTCTCCCTCTCTTCCTCTACCCCTTCTCCTAGAAGCAAGTAATCCAGTATTTGTTAAACATGTACAATTCTTCTATATATGTTTCTATATTTATCATGTTGCACAAGAAAAATCAGATCAAAAAGGGAAAAAAAATGAGAAAGAAAACAAAAAGCAAGCAAACAACAACAAAAAGGTGAAAAAAAAAAACTATCTTGTGATCCATATTCAATCCCAACAGTACTCTTTCTGGATGCAGATGGCTCTCTCCATCACAAGTTCTGCTGGAATTATCCTGAATCACCTCATTGTTGAAAAGAGCCACGTCCATCAGAATTGATCATCACATAATCTTGTTGTTGCTGTGTAGAATATTCTCTTGGTTCGACTCATTTCACTTAGCATGAATTCATGTAAGTCTCTCCAGGTATTTTGGAAATCATTCTGCTCATTGTTTCTTATAGAACAATAATATTCAAAACATTCCCATACCATAATTTATTCAGTCATTCCCCAACTGATGGGTAAACACAGTTTCTAATTCCTTGCCACTACAAAAAGGGCTGCTACAAATATTTTCGCACATGTAGGTCCTTTTCCCTTTTTTATGATCTCCTTGGGATACAGGCCAAGTAGAGACACTGCTGGATCCAAGGGTATGCACAGTTTGATCGCTTTTTGGTCATAGAAACTATATCACTTGATAACATCTATGTACCTCAAGTGATAAAGAAGATTGAATTTTGCTTAGCACAGGGTCTGGTACATGATATGCACTTAATAAATGTTTACTAGTTAATTACTGATTGATTTTTTTTATTTATTTGATTAATAATTATTCCCTCAGTCCTTGACCAAATCTAAAGTGAGGAAGTATTCAAGAAGTCCTTGCTAAGAACCTTGCACTAAGGAAAAAGGATTTCATTGTGGATGGCTTTAGCAGACTTTAGATTCCCCAAACCAGACTTGAGTGTTAGAGAAGCACAGTCTGTAAGGCATTATAAAGCTAGCAGTTATGAAAGCTAGAACTGAGCTAAAATAAGGGAAGAGAACAGAGAGAAGTAAGATGATCTGTCAACTAGGAAGAAAGACCCCCAAAAAGTGAAGGCTAATTATTTCCTCTGTGGCTGGTGTATAGGATCTCACTTTTAATCTATTATTGGATACCCCTATATATTTCTCCATTGTATTTCTTAAAAAGATCATAAGATGTTATTGTAAAATGAGAATAATTATAACACCCTTTCTCCCAGGGTTATTATGAAGATAAAATGAGATAATATTTGGAAAGTGTTTTCCAAGCTTAAAGTACTATATAAATATATAAATTCTAGCTGCTATAACAACAACAAAATAATAACTACAGAAATAACAACAACAACAACAACAACAACGAATGCTACTATTACTACAATGATTATGACTTCTAGAAATAGAATGAAAAACCAATTTTCCTCTTGCCTAAATGAATATGGTGGTAAAATTGGAGTAGAAAGTAAAAACTCAGCAGTGGGTTCCATCAAGCCAAATATTGAGATGTGATGAGCATTTTGAGAAAAGTGTAATATTTCATAAGATTGTAGAACGATAGATTATCTGTGTGTATGTGTCTGACTCTGTTTTCTTCTCTCTTTCTTTCAGATTTTTTCAGATTATATTAAAAGTTCACTATGGTTGTTTTAGGTAAGATGAATGCTATATATGTGCATTTTTCATAAATGTCAGTGAGGTAGCTATAGAATGGCTTTTCCTAAAGCTGTTCAATTTGTTCTTAGCATAGAAAACTTCCAAAACTGAGCAAGAAGTTTTGCTGTGGGAAAAACCTCATCAAAAGATCCCCACAGAAAAAACTCCAAGCCTGCACCAGATTCTATGTAAATTATAAAATCTACTCTGGGTTTCAGACTCTTTTTTCTGGGGAAGGTTGGGCACAGGGTCAAATAGATCTTGAACTTCATCTCTTTTACATTTCCATATATTTATTTATTTTACATCCTTTATATAACATGCTCTCATTTTTTGTTTATTCAAGTTTATTTGACTTTGAAGACCAACTCATACTTTCTATGGAGATTTTGTTCCTGAAAACTTTATTCCATTTTTCTTAGTCATGAAATCCAGAGTTCTCTTCCCACCCTTTTGCTAGTGCAGTCAACTTTCCCCAAAGTTGACTGTTTAAATCTCTGAATGTAACACCTGAATTGTTAAAGGTTTGCATGAAACCACTTTTAGCTATTCTTACTCAGCAAAAAGTTACCAATAGAAACTGATTCCCCAGTGGAAACCTCTTTTTTCCTTTTAGCCTTTACTTTGGCGGCTTTTTCTTTAGAGTAAGGTCCCAGGATATTTATAATCCCCTTGAGTTATTCTTATTTGTAAAGACTTGAGGAAGTAAGTTGAAAAATCCTGAAAGAAACTGATAATAGCCCTGAGGACTGGATTAAAAGACATATATACTGCTGGTGTCACAAGTAAAGTCTTGTTTAAAGTGAAACACCAATGGTATTTTGAAATGCCATCATTCCCTAAAGTCCTGTTATAGAACCCTAAATCCTGAACACAATATCACAGAGTCCCCAGGCAAAGGACAAAGGGTCAAAGACATAGTTTCCCCTCATTTAAGAGTCTCCTTTTATTTTATTATAGGGCCCTGGGGTACGTACTCAGCTCAAGTCCAGTCTTCACCAATCACATGCTAATAACTGGAGCTGAAAGAGGGCTCTACCCTAATACCATTATGCTCACAAGCCATGATTGATTGTGTTATAGTATGTTTTTGAAACCTAATTACTGTCTGAGTTAGTATCTAAACTCATTAATCTTCCGTCCTGTAAATAAGTAAAATTGACTAAATAACTGGATTTCTCTAATGATGGCTTGAGTTATCTTTGGACCTACTGCCTTGCCTTTCCCTCTTTGGGGCTGGCAAATTATTTTGCTTAATGGTAATTGCTACCCAGTTTGGAAATCAATTTGTAAAAGTCGGCTTATAAAACAATTTTGTGTTACCCTGTGTTTGCCCAGTCCCAACTCTACCCTTGTAGTAAAATGAGTACATCTTGGGACATGTTATATAAAGTACAGCATCTGATGATGGTCCTCAGTGGTGGAAAGAAAGGGCCATATTACTTAATAAGCTAAGACTGGGTGGTTCCTTTTGTTTTTCTAGTATTGAAAGGTATTCCATAAAGCTTTACCTGTCTCTTAAATTAGTATTGGGTTAGGGACCTGTTTAAGTATCGAATGGGAATTGTTTTTTCTATTTATTAGCCAGTTCTGGGTCTCCAGTGCTAGCTGTTGGTTCCTTCTTCTGCTTTCTTGCTGCCCAACTCTTGGTCATTTTCTTGCCTGTCAGAATCTTCCCCAGAGGGTAGTTCCAGTAAAGCCTCTAAAGGAAGGAAGATAGAGGAAATGATATATGCACTGTGGCAGAATCAATCTGTCAACAATGAACAAATATTTCTTGAGCATCCATTAGAGCTGTAGTAATAGACCCTTTTGGTTAGAGTTGGGGGAAGTAATAATGGAGAAAGGGGAGGGAATTTGGGGAGACAAGGATAGAAGGTTAGGTTAGGACCAGATCATGAAAGACTTGAAAGCTAGAGTAGTTCTGGAAACTCTCATATGATAACTCTCTGGCAAACACTCAGTACTTATCTGTCAGCATCACACTATGTTTGAGAGAGACTGAAGGCTATTGGTGACTCATATGATCAATTTGTCTTAAAGATAAGGACATAATTGTTCCTAGTGTTCTTAAGGTGAACTCACAGATCTGGAGTGATGGCTATCCTTCCAGTTAGAAATTATATATAGGAAATATAATATATATATATATATATACACATATATATATGTTTCAGTCTTGTTTCTATTTAGATAACTGAAAGGCTACTGGGTCTGAAACAAAGATACCCTTATTTTTTGAGATCTATCCTCATTTCATGATTACTGAACATTAACTTTCTTAAGCATTTATGGAAGGGAACAACATTATTAAAAATAGGATTGCACATCATTTCTTCTAAAATTACTCTGTCTGGATTTTGTATTGGCTTACTTGCATACATATAATATCACTCCAATAAAATATAAACACTGTAAAGACAGGATTTTTTTTTTGAGTTATCTTATTCCCCCTACCCCTTCCTCTCCCCGCTCCCTGCAAGTGCTCTATGTAGTAGGTGACAGATGCTTATTGAATTGAATTGGCCAAGACCATTCAATGGAATTTGATAATAATTATGAAGGGGAATAAAAGATTCTAATATCTCACTGTATGATTTTGGCAGGTCAATTCGAAGAAGACCAAAACCAGCAGTTTGGGTTGTGAAACAACTTCAGTGAAACAAAGTACCAGAATTCTTTGGTTTTGATTCTGCAGCTGTGAAAGGCAGATTTCTCAAAAAGTCAATCTTAAGAATAGCTCTTGGCAGTAGCATGAACCCTGGCTGAAACTCAGGGCTACATGTCTTAGATTCACAACTTTTGAGCTCAGAAGTAAATTGTTTCCAACCAAGGCAGGCGGCTGTAGTATTATCCTCAATTCTCTTTTTCCATCTGTTTCCAGATGACCAGCAAGAATAAATAAATCATTTTTGATGAAATGACAATTGGATAAAGCTTCATTCCTTTGCCTAGGCCTACCTCAGAGCTATCATCAAATAAGGGTTTTGGCTTTAATGAACTTTCTTCCCCCTAAATCACCATTTTCATTCTACTATGGGTAGGCTTGGGTCTGCCATATTTTAAATATATTTCTGCCTTTGAATTCTGCCTTAACAATTCTGGCTGAATTCACAGTCTTCAAAAAAATGGATTTAATCAATCCAGTTCAGCAACAAGCCAAGCCACAGAAATAAATAAATAAATCTGCTTTAGTTAGTTATTTTTCATTATTCATTTACATTTAGTAGGAGTAGAGTTGATCCGTAACAACAAAGGATATGTTTATGATACCTTCAATTTTACAAAATACTTCAAGTGCTTTATGTTAGCTAAACCTCACAATCCTGTGAAGAAAGTGCTGAAGACATTATTATCTCCATCCTAGAGATGAGGAAACCAAGGCTGAGAGAATACAAATGATTCAGGTTTATTGTATTAAATTGATATGTTGATATGATTTTTAGAAAGTTATTTGATTTCATATTTCACTTTTTGCTCAATTTCTTGGCATTGTATACACAAAACAGTATATTCTTTTTAGACTTCAAAATTGTTTAAGTATTATCAGATGAAGGAGTTAGGTGGTACAGTAGAGAGCACTCTGAATCTGGAATCAAGAAGATCAAATCTGTCCTCAGATACTTTCAAGCTATTTGAATCTGAGCAAGTCACTTAAAACTGTTTAGCTCAGTTTCTTCATCTGTAAAAAATAAGCTGGAGAAGGAAACAGCACATTTTCCCAGTATCTTTGCCAAAAAAAACTCCCAAGAGTCACAAAGAGTTGGAGAAAACAAAAACAAAATTTTCAACTGAATATAATAAATAGCCCAAGTCAATCTTACAAATAAATAAAATAATTATAGGATTTAATTTGATTCTACTCAATTCAAACTAATGTTCCTGGAGCATAGTGATAGATCCATGAGAGAGACAAAAATTATATTGAATAAAGTCTCTCTTTTCATGGAACTTATTATCTAATAGAAAGATATAAAACATACTGAAATAACAGTACAGAATACAATATGCATTAGAGAAACACAAATAATACCATGTGAGGTTGGAGAGGGAAAAGACCATCACTACTGGTTGGATCATGTATATTTCATAGAGAAAGTAGTATTTGAGTTTTAAGTTTTAAAGGAGAGACAGGAGTTTAACAAAGGAAGAAAGTGGGGAAAGTGGAAAATTTTCCAGGTATAGGAAACAGGTAAGCAAAAGCATAAAGGCTGGAACACAAGGCATATAGAGAGTATAAGTAAGTACTCCAGATTGACAGGAGCAGAGAATCAATAGAGAAAAGAAGTATGGGGTTTCAAATCTGTTTCCTCATTTATAAATGAGAGAGCTGACTTAAATGGTCTTAGAGGCCCTTTCTAGCTTTAGATATATGACCCTATGTACATAAGAAGGGAAAGACAGAGGGATGGTTGATTGGGAAGAATTTTTTGTGCTGTCTCAAAGATTTTGAATTTAATTTTGAGAAGTTTGAGGAACCATTGAAACAAAGGACTCTTATAATCACATTTATTCATTTAAAAAAAAAGCAATTATCTTAGAGTCCAGCTTCCTAAACTGAGTCATGACCCCATATGGGATCTTGTAACTGAAAGTGGAAGTCATAAATTTATGATTTATGATCAGTGTTTGATTTGTATTCATATATATATATATATATATATATATATATATATATACACCCCTATATTCCTGTGGTTATGAAAAAAATTCTTGGGTGAAAAGGAGTCAGGAGTGGAAAAAGTTTAAGAAGTCCTGGATTATAGGACTAATTTATATTGATTGTCAAATAATAATAAAAAAAACAACCCTGGTATTTGGACACTAGCCTTAGACTGACGGCTCCCTTATAGACCATCCCCCCAACCCCAACCCCAGACAAACTGGTCTGCTCACTTTCTCTAGAAATCCCTTTGTACTTTATCCCCTTCATTCTTTTAACATTCTTTCTGCCTGGAATGCCCTCTCCCCTCATCCTCCACCCACTCAAATCTTATCCATCCTTCAAGATCTGTTTAAATCCCATCTCCTTTGTGGAACCATCTCTGATGACTCCAGTCAAAATGGATCTCTTCCTCTTCTAAACTGGATTAGCCCCAATTTTCTGTACTACTCATCTGTCACCTTTCATTTCCAGACTGGAATTCTAATCGGCTTTTCCTGTGGGTATGGCTTATTTCCCCAAGGACATTATTAAAAGAATAGAATTTTAGAGTTCTGAACTCTCCTTTTGCAAATGAAAGATTTGAGGCTGAGAAAAGGTAAATGACATGCCCAAGAGCATGTAACCCATTTGTCATAAAGCCAAGATTAAAACCTGATGCTTATAGATCAGGAGATTTGGAGCTGGAAGAGACATTACAGGTGATCTAATGCTCTCATTTTATACATGAGAAAACAGATTCACAGACATGAATACTAAGGCTACTTGGGAAATAGATTCAGGGTTACTTGCTTTAATTGTACCATGCCATCTCCATTAGACCTCCTCATTTTCCTAAGAATCATTAACATTGTATCTTAATGAAAGAGACTTAAGGATCAGAATCCTTTCTCCGCTCCATCATGTCTGCAGCTTAATAGGGTAGACATTTCTTAGATTCTAGGATCTGGATTTCCTATTCTACATTTAACAAGTCTTTTCACTTTCAATATTCCAAAAAGCAGCATAGCCTTCCCCCTTCCAACACCCCCTGCAACTCCCTATGCTGATATGACATCATCAGTTCCTTGGCTTTCAGAAATTTGATATTTCAGCTTTTATAGGGTGACCCTATCCCAGAGAAGAAAACAGAAAACAGGACTTAGAACTTGAAAGGGAAAATTTGGGTCAGGCTCGGACTTAATGCAGTTTCCATTCTTTGAGCCAAAAGGCAGTCTAGTCAACGCACAAGGGGAGTAATTGGGGGGAGTAGGGACTCTGTTTTCCTACATGCTCGTTACACCCCTGCATTGGGGTGTCTCAGATTTTACCCTAATGATAAAAACAAGCATGTTATGCTTCATTTCCTGTTTCGGAAAATAGGACCTTGAACTTAAAAAGGCTAATTGCATATTGTTTTTTAAAATTAGGTTGATAATTCATCATATCATAATTAAACTAATTAGAACACTATTCTTTTCCAACTGCTTTAATGAGGCCTTCAACTTGGCAGGGAACCTGTGAGACCAAAAAACATAGCCATTTGTTCAAAGATGGAGAGTTTCCGATAAGAAACGAAGATATTCAGCTGGATTTGAGTTAATAAGATTTAAGTATTAATCTAGTTATACTTCGTTTCCCTCCAGAGTTTGGCAAAACCTGGTAAGCCTGCTGATTCTCTCCAGTTTCCTCTTCAGGCCCCTATAGCCCCTTCCTAGAATTTCTAAAGTTTGAGTTAAAATAGCTGCAACAATTCTCTGCTCAGAGTGAAGATTCCCTTCCCTTGGTCTGAGTTTTCAGTGGTTGTAGGGCAGTTGAGAGGCTGGCCAGCAGCTCTTAAAATAGCTCTTCTGACCTGGGAGGCAGAAAAAGAAGTTGGTGGAGTTGGGTGTCCTCTTTCAGAGTATTTCTGGCTGCTTGCTTTTGGGGGCACTGTTGCTCTAGCTTAGGGCCTCCAATGGGGGACTAATGAGTGATAGTTCTCGGTTGCGTAATTTTGTATCTGCACTTCTTGTCAAGTAATCATTACAAATGTTTCAGGGAGAAATGAGCTGGCACAGAGAACAGGGCTATCTCTCCTAAGAAGTGCGAGACTTTTGGGGTCGTGTTTGGTCTGCCTGTGGTGAATTTTTTTTCCCTTTGACAGTGTAATTAAGTGCTAATTAACTAAATGAGTAAATGTTGAAGGCTGAGATAAATATCTATGTTTCCTTAATCTATTTTCCCCTCTAAAATTTGATAAAGGAAATTTGGATTTAATGGAGGGTATATGTCAATTAAAAAAAAAAAAAGATCACAAATCTGTTTAGAAAGACCTTAGATCCATCAGTTTGTATTTCAACAGGAAAAGTTAACAGCATATAAATATAGAGGAGGCACAATAAAACTAGGATGAGCTATTGCAATAATTATGGTTAAGAAGGCTTAGTGGAGCTACCTTTTGTAACATCTGGTTTGTTTCTGTGCTTTCCACATCCTGCAGATGTTGCTGAACTCATGAAAAATACTGACAGGAGAATACATTAGCCAAACAGCCGTTGGATTGAATAAAATAAGGAGTAGCCTCCTTACTTTTCAAAAATCTGGTTAGGAAAGAATTCCACTTTCATAGCAAGCAGAGATTAGACCAGGACCCTCTAAATGTGTCTAGAGCAAAGTGAAAAAAAATTAAGTTTCTTGGATGAAAGATAGGAAAATGAATCTACATTATGTGTGATTGTGAGGTACAAACCTCCAGGTCGCCGGAATGATGGTTCTCACTGCCACAGGACTAATTGGATTCAAACATCTGTCCCCCTGTTAGGATCCTTGGTTCTAGGTCAAATGAGAGAAATGTCCTTCATTTCATTCCTCCTGCTTTGTCAAGATCCCCAAAGCCCTCTTTTCCCTGAGAGTCTTGATACTGGAATAAAATTTCAGAGGCAGATGGACAGTTTGTGAATCGGAGACAAGAAGCTCCAGGTGGGAATGTGGACTCGAGGTGACATTTGTGGCATTGGGGTGATGACAGCTGCACACTGTTCAGACCCTCCTGCCAACCAGCAAAAGTGGCATTGTGTAGATCTGTGTCAACCAACACCTGGTCAGGGAAAGATGGAAGCAAGCACATTTGTTTAGACTCATTTGGAGCACAGAATGACACCCCTGAAGGATGCTGGTTGGGGAATTTGATTTTATTAACTGGAAGTATGCTGCCTGTGAGATTAACAACTAAAAATAAATAAAAGTTAGAGTGTCTTGGCCTTGTTGCAGGAGAAATAGACATTTTGGAATGACCAGGAGAGGAACAAAGTCAGATTTCCTTTAAAAAGGAAAAGGGACATTGGGTACATGGCCTGCAATGTTATGTGCTATTTCCATTTTTCATTCTTTGGCTTAAGGCATTATAACTTCCTGAAGGCCCCTGTTAAAATGAAAGGGTAGTAACTGCTATAAACATTTATTAATACTTTAGCATGGATTAGTTGAGAAAGTCACTATATTTGTAAGTCATTGTTATTGTTTCTGAGAGCTATGTGGAGTCAGGAAAAATGAAATGTTATTTTTATATCAAAAATTTATTTAATATATCAGCATTTATTAAATGTCAAACACTGTATTAATTGCTGGAGAAACAAAAATAAAACATTATTTGTCCTCAAAGAGCTTGTATTCCACTGGAGAAGACACAAATATGTGTATTTTATATGTACACATACACACACACGTAGTTCTAATATAGTTATTTGAAAATGAAGGCACTGGTACTAAAGGGAATCAGAAAAGTTGCCATATAACAGGTATAGCCCAGGTTGAGATTTGAAGGAAAAGAGAACATATTAGGAATAGCAATGAGGAAGGAGTGCAATCTAGGCATGGGGAAAAGCTGGTGCAAAGTTGTGGAGGTGGGAGATAAGTGATAGTCATTGGTTGCACAATTTTGTATCTGCACTTTTTGTCAAGTAATCATTACAAATATTTCCAGGAGAAATGAGCTGGCACAGAGAATAGGGATATCTCTCCTAAAAAGTGCAAGACTTTTGCAAAGAACTATGAGAAGGCTAGTTAATGTGAAAGGAATAATATATATAGCAAGGCTACAAAAGAAGGCAATGAGAGCTGCAGTAGGAAATTATATCTGATTTCTGATCATTATTCAGAGCCATCATATAGAGAAGAATGGCCACAATGAGGATAAAATACTATAAAATTGAGACTTTAGCCATGTAAATAAGTAACAAATTGCAGGCCTACTGCCAGAGAGGGATTGAAATGGGCTTAAAATTCCCTCAAACTAGATGTTTATAAATAAGAAGGTGCATTTTATAACTGACCCACTTCCCTAGATTTGAGAACATTCCCCAGTTTCAAATAGATCAGTCTGTTAGGAATTTAGGGTATTACAGAGATGGGAGGTGGAGTAATACAGACATATTCCCATGAATAGGAGGAAGGGGAGTTCCCTTCTATTATTCTCCCTCTTATGAGTTCTGCTGAAACAGAGTAGCTACTTGGACTGACATTTTCACCATGATATTTTAAGGATTTCTGTTAGTAAGAAGGATACTGGTTGACAAATGGTAAATATTTGGTTTGGGGTGAATCTCTTATTTGGTTCTTGTAGTCTACAGAAATGAATTTGGGTATTTGTGTTGGTCTAAATTCATGACTTGTGGTTCTTTTATATCCATACATGGCTTGTATCAAATTTGGGGAAAAAAGTGGTAGGATAACAACAATCATATGTAGTCTTGCATTGCCTGTTTGAATTGAGCCTGCCTTGGGTTTCCTGTCCATATTGAATTTACTCACATAAAGAAAGATACTCACAACCCCAGGCAAATAAAATAATGTCATGACATTAGAGACCCCTGGAAAGACTAGAGATAGTTTTGTAGCCTGGGTATTTCTTAGAATGAGTTTAAGCATTTGTTCTCTAGTCCTACAGCTAGGAATAAAAACAACAAAAATGGTAACAATGGCTAGAATTTACATAGCTCTTTAAGATTTGCAACATGCTTTACATATGGTGTCTCATTTGATTCACCCAACAATATTGTGAAGTAGGTGCAATATCCCATTCGAGGCAATATGTCGGCTATACTCCATATCCCATCTCTGTAATACCCCAACTTCCTGACAGACTGATTCATTTGAAACGGGGGAATGTCCTCAAACTAGGGAAGTGGGTCAGTTATAAAATGTAACTTCTTATCTATAAACATCCAGTTTGAGGGAATTTTAAGCCCATTCTAATCCCTCTCAGGCAGTAGGCCTGTTCTTTACTTACATGGCTAAAGTCTCAATTTTAATGTATTTATCTTCACTATAGTCATTCTCCTTTATATGACCATTCTGAATAATAATAAGAAATCAGGAATAATTTCCTACCACAGTTATACTGTGAAATAGGTACAAATATTTTGTAGATGAGGAATGAGATGAAACTCAAAGAGTTAAATAATTTGCTCAACTAGTAAATATCTGTGTATGGGAATGTGTGTATGTATATATGTACAATACATATATACATCTATCTATACATACATATGTACATATATGTATGCATAAGTATATTTATGTATGTATGTGTGTATATATATATATATCTCCAACTGCTTTTTATACATTTCAAACTGAATATATCATAAGCACCTCAACCTCAACTTGTCTAAAAGAGAACTTATTATCTTTCTGTCTCCCAAAATACCTCATTTCAATTTTCATCAATATTCTCCTGATCACCGAGGTGTACTTCATCATTGTCAAACTAGCCTCCTTATTCATGGTCACCATATAGCCAGCTTATTGCCAAATTTTATCTTTTATCCTTTCACAACATCTCTTATATCCATCCACTCGTGTAGACACCATCCTGATACGGACCCAATAATATCATGACGTCAATATTCCAAATATCCTGCTAGATGGTTTCCCTGCCTCAAGTCTCTCCCCATCATTTCAATCTATTCTATACTCAGCTGCCAAAGTGATTTTCCTAAAGCACAGCTCTGACCATGATACCCCCTATTCAATAAACTTCAGTGGCTCCCTCTTCACTCAAGGATAAAATATAAAATCCTTAGTTTTGTATTTAAAGTCCTTCACAACCTAGTTCCTTCCTACTTTTTCAGTCTTCTTACACTTTATTCTTCTCTGTGTACTTCACATTTTTTGATACTGGTCTTTGTATCCACTGTATTCTATCTCCAAACTGTTTGTTGTAGCACTACCTGCCCTCCATACCTGTATTGATCTCCATCTTAACCTCTTCTTTCTGGCTTCCTTTATGAAATTTCCAACCGCACCTTTGGGAAGATACTTTGGTTGATCTTCTACAACTCTTTTTCTTCCCCAATGCTACTCTCAGCACTCTGAAATGATCTTACATTTACATTGTATATATTTTGTTGTGTATATGTGTGTATATATACACACACATACAAATATATAATATTTATGCATTGCCTCTCTCATTAGAATGTGGACCTTTTGCATCTATGTTTTTGCTTTTCTTTGTATCCTTATCACTTAGCACAGTGCCTGACATATAATAGAAAGTCCTTAATAAATGTTTATTGTATGACTGACTCCCTGGTTATATGATCTAGTTTTACAAACCGGGGACATGTAGATAAAAGATAAGTAAGATGGAAGTATAACTGGAGAGCTGATTTCTCTTGCCTAGGAAATACTGTGAAATGCCAGTCTGAATGACAAGGGAGAAGACGAAATGAATCTTGCAGATACATGAGAAATAAAGTGGGTCTTTCATTAGGACTAGCATTCAAACCAAATCTTAAGGTTAAATGACCCTAGGGTACTTTAAAGGTAGAACAAAGAAAAGATGAAGAAAGACAGCCAGTGGATTCCCGTGCCTAGAACTGAAGAGAAAACCTAGATTGCTTTAGCAGGCAGGCTTTGAAGAGAGGAGACAGAGGCTTCCCTGAGGAGAAATGAAGAAGATTAATCAGAGCAGTGATGAAGCTCCTGAAAATGAGTTATATACTAGGAGATAAAATCACTAGTCAGAGGCAAGAGAAGGTACCAAATAAGAAATTGGATAAGGAGCCTAAAGGAGTCAAGGAAAGAAGTGAAGAATCAAAGAATAATAATTAAACCATGTACAAAGGGGGCACTTGGGAATGTCGAGGAAGAGAAATTGAAGAATAGGAGTAACACACAAAATACCTGGTTGAGTATAGTTTATTGTGAGGTGATCCCTACATCAGACATGTGATTTGATATGATTTTCTCCTCTATTCAAAATTAGCTTTTTGATGAAGTAGTTTTGCTCTGCTTCTCCTGTACAAAGAACATCTGGAAGGGGAATGGATCATCCTCAGGAAGTGAGGCAAGCCTGGAGTTTTGGAGTGTGAAGAAAAACATAAATTCAAATTTAAATTTACAGTCCACCTAGTATGTAACCTTAGGTGCTGTATAATTTCTCTGGTGTGTGTGTGTGTGTGTGTGTGTGTGTACCCATTATAACAGTCTATCAAATAGCACAGATGCTCAGTAATCTATCTTCAAAAACAGAGCTTTCTGTTTTTATTTCAGATCAACATTGAATCATATTTATTATAACTACTTCCAGCATAGGGTGCATTTCCTGATCCTGGGGAAACAGACACTATCCCTGCCCTCAAGGCATTTATATTCCAATTGGGAAAATAATATAATTGGCCAATTTAGATACAAGCTAGCCATCTCAGGCTAAGTCCATATAATGGCAAGCACTTGGCTAAGAAATGAAATCAGAATCAGTCAGAAATTAGAATTGCTAAATGTTCCTATTTAACTGAATTTTAAATCTTATATAGACAATATTTCTATGACTTTTTGTGGGAAGTTGTGATGTCAAGTAAATGTAGCTTTAAAATATGAATAATACAGAGTAACCATAAGGCAATTTGGTACAGTAGAAAGAATGCTGGATTTGGAATCAGAGATTCTATCTTGGCCACTTTCTACCTAGGTAGCATTGCATAACTACCTTTAGTTATAGTGTTAGTTCTTTCATCTGTAAGGTGGGAATAATTCATACAATTCAACAAACACATAGTAAGCATCTACTGTGTAAAGTGCATTAGCCTAGGTACATGGATACATTATAAGTTTAAATGAGGTCTGTTCTGACAATTCAAAGATAAAGTCTAAGAAGAAACGATGATATATTAATAGATAATCATAATGCAAAATAATACCTGAAGAATGTCTTATAAAGGAAAAAACAAAGTGCAATGTGAGGTTTGAGGGGGAAAATGAATATAAATTTTATAGATTAATAGAGGCTTCCTGGAAGAACCAGTATTTTATTTGAAATGAATTCCACAGTGAAGTTGAGGTTTTGAGGCTTAGGAGAAAAAAAAGCATGTGTGTGTGTGTGTGTGTGTGTGTGTGTGTGTAGAATAAGATGAGTTAATTAAATTAACAGTGTTTAGGGATTTTAATAATAGTAATGGTTAGAATTCTTATAGCACTTTAACTACATAGGATCTCATTTGAAGTAGATGCTATGAGTAGCCTCATTTACAGATAAGGAAAATGGGTCAACAGAGGTTAAATGCCTTGCCCATGGTCATACCAGTGTCTGTGAGGTGGAATTTTTACTCAAGTCTTTATGACTCAAAATCCAGCAGTCTATCCACTATGCCCTATTTTCCCCCTCCTTTAATTTTCTGGTTCATGTTGGCCACAGCTTAGAGTGTAAGGGTGGGGTTTATAATGAACTGTGGCTAGAAAGATGCCAGATTGTGGAGGGCTTGTTGTGAAGAAAGTGCTTTGTAAATGATGATGTGCTATAGAAATATGGAATATTGTTATGGAGACTAGTATGCAGAGTAATCATAGTCATTGAAACAAACCAAAAAAACAACCTTGAACTTTAGATGGTAGGTAACAAAATGCCACTGAAGATGTTTGAGAGAGGAAAATGGCTTTATATAAGGAAAATACCTGGCAGCAATATGGAAAAGGATTGTACAGTGGAATCAACAATGGAATTTGGTAAAATTATTAAATGGTAATAATAATATGAGATAATATTTATATAAAATACTTAGAGATTTCCAAAGCATTTGACAAATATTATCTCATTTGATCCTTGCAATAACCCTGTGAAGTATGAATTATGATTACTCCTGTGTAGAAAAGAGGAAATGACAGGCCTCTATAATTCATCCAGAATCCACAGTAATTTTCTGAGATTGGATTTGAATTCAAGTCTTTCTGATTCTGGATCCAGTACTGTCTGCAATGCACTATAAGAAATCATGAAGACAGAGAAGAATGGGAAAACATATAAGCCAATGGAAAATGAAATAAGCAAAATCTGAAAAACAATATATAAAATTGTTGCCGCAATATAAATGGGAAGAGCACCAACAATAATTGAAACTGAATACAGACAATTAGAGTAAGTTGTACCCTAAAAGAGAGATCCAGAGATGCATTTCCTTCCCACTTGCAGAGGTGGGGAGACTATAAATGTGGAACACTGCATATATTGGCAAACTTGATTGCTGTGTTGTTTCTTCCTTGCTGAACTTTTCTACTCCTCTCTCTATTTTATTCATTTTTACAAAGCTGAGGATGGGAGAATAGTCTGTTTAGAAATAAAAAAATGTGATAAAAAAGAAGGAAAGAAAAATGGAAGATATGAAAGGAAGGAAGGAAAGAGAAAAAGAAGGAAAGAGGGAGGAAAAAAGAAGAAAGGAAGGAAGGAAGGAAAGAAAGAAAGAAAAAGGAAGGAGAGAGAGGAAGGAAGGAAGAAGGAGAAGAAGCAAGGAGGGAGAGGAAGAAATGAAGGAAGGAGGAAAAGGAAGGAGAGAAGGAAGGGAAGGGAAGAAAAGAGAGAAAAGACCTAAAAAGAAGGAAAAGAAAGGAAAGGGAAGAAAGAAAAAAATATCAATATTATAAATATAAATAGCAATAAGAATACACATAAGAATCTTCCAGGCAAATTGACATCAAGGATGTATGGTCATAAGAACAAGGTAGGGCACACATCCCAAACAGTGGGAGTATGGTTAAATCCACCCAAATCTGAAGCTGATGAAAAATTAGAAGTGAGATAGAAGGAAAAAAGTGAAAACCTAAGGTTTCAAAAAGGGGAGATGTGCTGAAAAGTGGTCACAGAGTTTGCAAAAATAGTGAAGTCAGAGGAGGAACAAATGTTGGAAGGAAGATAATATGCTGGGCTTTTGACATGTTGGGTTTCAGGTGAAACCCAACCCAGGTGAGTGAGCAATCAAACTAGAGTCACCTCCCTCAGCTGGGTTTTTGTGAGTCTGAGCTAGAGCATGCCGTGCTGCTTCATCTCTGAAAGGGATGCTACCTGTACATTTCTGTAGGTGTCTCAAGAGAATAGAGCAAGGGATGCTCTCTGCCCTCCGCTTCCATCCCTTGCCTGGCACTAACAAAGCACCCACAAGCAATCCCTAATGAATCTGGAAGCTGAATTGAATCAGAACTCCCCTGGATCCCCTTGGAATAAAAGTGTAGCCTGGGACTCTGGGTATGATCTTCCTTTTCTCTCCTTAGCTGCTTGAAGGAGGCCATTTGGTGTTATGCAGAGAAAGGCACAGCTTGAAGACAGCCATGAAACATTCTTTCCAGGGCACACAGCAATACACCTGCTGAGTTATGAACCTGATGAATCATTTGCCTAGTTATCTTGCTAGTCATGCCGAACTGGAGGCCACTTTTCAAACCAGGCACATCCAGCCCATTCCCATTCCTGTTTTTTTTTTTTTTTTTTCATATGGAACCCATGTTTTCTATGAAGCTCCTTTTCCTTCCTCTTCAGAAAGGCTGACCTTGCCCTTCCTTGTAATAATCTTGCAAATACAGTCATCAGAGAGAAGGACTCTTCTTCCTTCTCCACTGCCCTTATATTGTTTCTAATGTGATTTACTGTATGTTCAGTAAATGAGATTGGGCCACTTGTTTTATTTACATAATAAAACAAAGCACAGATATTACCCACAGGAAAAGTTAATCACAGGGCACAGCCTCACCATTTCTTTCCTTTGGGAAAACAAAGAAACAAAATCCCAAATACCTCTTATTCATCATTTCATTACACCTTTTTGGCAAGTCTCAATAACCTGCTTGTTTAACTAGTCTGACAGTTTGTTTTTGAATTTGCTACTTGCAAAAGCAAACATCCTTTCTTTTTTTTTTTCTTTGGGCTCTCTTACTTCATTCCTCAAATGAGGGCTTGCAAAGGTCACTGAAATTAATGAAAATCAAAATCATAACTACATGAAACTAGAGGCCTATTTTGGCTCCAAAGGGCTCTATTTGGCTGTATCACATTGCATTTTGGCATTATATGATGTAAGGGCTTCACTTAGGTTAATCAAAATGTAACCCCAACCCTTACTCAAAACACCTGTTGAAGCTCTATTTACCCAAGAGAATATAAATTTCTTTTGGCTCCGGGTCCATAGCACATTTGGGTAATAATAATTTCCTAAGTCTGAAAAGTGCTTTATACTTTCCTACAAATGATAATGTTCAAAAAAATCTTTTCAAATCTTCAAACCTATTTAAATGTGAGATACTTCATAGCAATGAAAACAGCTTTGGATTGGAAGTCTCAATATGTGCTCTAGTTCTTACTCTATCATTGGCAAGCAAGTCATTTGTTTTCTCTTTCATGGATAAATTAATGAAAAAAAAATTTGCCATCTCATCTGCCCACTATTCCCCCAAATGAATAATTAAATTAAATTAAATAATCAAATTAATTAAAAGAAAATACACTTCTCATTACAAAAATGTAGAATCCAGCAGAAAATAAAAACATCCCACATTGGTCATGTCCAAAAATTAATACATCATTCTGCATTTTAAGTTTGTCACATGTCTGGCAGAAGGTAGGATTCTTTGGTCCTCTAAACTTGTAGTTTATCATTGCCTTAGCCAGAATTCTAGAGAGTTTAAAGTTACTTTTATTTATGTCACATAAATTTTTCTTCTTGTTCTACTCAATTCTACAAGAGTACATAGAGTTCTTCCCGGTTTTCTCTGAAACTGTCCTATTTGTCATCTTTTATGACACAATATATTTCATTAATTCACATACCAGAATCTTTCTAGATATTTCCCAATGGGTAGGAAACACGCTTTGCTTCTAATTTTGAGGCTGATACAAAAAAGTGTGCTATAAACATAAATATATATGTACATGTAAGTTCTCCAATTTAAATTTTATTCTTTAAATCTCTTTTGGCTAAAGACCTAGTAATGGGGAAAAAAATAATTCATTTTCTCAGCATAGTATAAGGCAATAGAATGCTATGCTTGGATTCAGAAAGATTTTGCTTCAAAAACTACTTTAGTCTCTTAAAGGCTATGTGACTATGGACAAATCAACTAACTAGCAAACCTTTACTAAGCATTTATTATGGACCAGACATTATGTTTAGCACTGGGGATATAAAGACAAAAAAAAAAAATTAGACCCTTTAACTCTCCAACCCTCTTTCCTAATATGTATAATAAGGTATAGTACCTACAATCTTGGAAATTGTGAGCTTCAAATGGGATTATGCACACACACATATATAAATGCATTTTCACAAATATATGTATGCATACATGTGTATCCAGTATGTAATCATGCATATATCACACATGGGTATGTATATGTATGTACACACACACACAAATATGTGTATCATGGTCAGTCATGGAGCAGTGGCTAGAGGACTAGACCTAGAATCAGGAAGATCTGAATTCAAATCCAAACTCAGATACTTATTAGTTGTATGATCCTGTTTGCCTCATATGTAAAATGGGCTGAAAGAATTACCAAACTACTCTCAGTCCAAAAGGAGTCATACAGAGTGGGACATAAATGAAAATGATCATACATACATATGCACATACAAACACAATGCCACTACAATTTTAAAAGAAATTTTAAATTCTCTATCGGAGAATTTCTCAATTCATTTCCCTGTATTTTAGGAAACATAGAATAAAAAGGGAAAAGTACAGAGGCAATAAAGTATAAGAGTATCCCCTTTTTAGATCTTGACTGACCCATTTGCATATGAAAATATAAAGAAATATTTGAGGGAGGACTGGCCAAAAAAGATTGGGGGGGGGGAGCTGTATCGATTCTCTTTTTTCTGGTTAATTTTTAATCAACTACTCATGGATGTTGTGAATTTGAGGAACTGAGAGCTTGAAAGAAGAAAATACAACCTTTATAGCTCCAGAGCCCATCAACAAATGTTCATTAGATAACTATTGTTTACTAGGTATTGGGGATACAAAAAAGGTCAAAAAACAGTCCATGCTCTTGAGGAGTCTAATAGAAGAAATCTTAGTCAATTGAGAAAAAGACAGCTATGGAGAATGAACCTGAATTTTAAGAATTCATTATTTACCTTCTCTTTTATGTTCTTTTTTTGAGAATTCAACAAGAGGGAAAAGGGGGGGATTTCTTTCTCCTCCCCTTATCATAGGCAGTGGTATCTCAAAGCAAAAGAAGACATATTATACCATGCAGTCTGAGAGGAGAGGCCACCTGAGAAATCTGGCACCTGAATCTGGGATTCTACTTGGAAGATGGCCCCAGAGGTAATAGTATAGATGGTCCTACCATATGGATCCTATTTGTTCTGAAAGTGCATAAACACACCTAAGCCAGAATGTCATCTGAGTCCCAAAGTGGAGATGCTAATTACTACATAGTGAAGTAGCACCATCAAAACTGTATTTAGTGGTGTTCAGTGGAATGATCTCTAAGAGATTATGATACCAAGATCCACACAGTCATTACCATTCTTGAAGTATCTTTGAAGTATATAAGACATAAATTTCCTTACTTGCCTTGGACATGTGTTCCTTATATATGGGCTTCTCTAATTTATCAGGTGTGTGTGTTTTTACAAAAGTCCATTCCAGATTAGTGGCAATGTCTAGTTGCCGTGGTTCTTATTATGTCATTCTAGCAAATGACTTTGTTTTTAGCTAAATGTGTCCTCTGAGTGACCAGAAACAAGACAGACACTGGTGGGGGCTAATGAATTATATAGTTTAGGACTCACAAAGTACTTTGAATCTGGAGCTGACATTCCATCAAAAGATCTAATCTGTGATTTGGGGGGAGGTGACCCTAGAGTGCCATATATAAATGTTAATTGCTATTTACTACCACCATCACCATCATCATTTCTGTGCCTTAGGATCCACATGTATAAAATCAGTGAATAATACATTTTCTACATTCCTCACTGGGCTGCTGGGAAAATCAAATGAGTTAATGAATATAGAAACGTACTCAAACTCTATATCTCACACAACATTAGTGGCTCTATTTAACAATACTCAACAAATTTTATTTTAATTATTAGTCCCTCATTTTATATTAGGAGAGGAAATAGAATCTATTTTTCTTATACTTAAGGCTCAATAAGATGTAGGACTGAGAAGAGATAGCTATTAGGCAATACCAATATGAAAGAAAGCGTATGACCCTTTTTTGGCTCAAGAATTCTTTCAATTCATTGGAATTTGAGTCACGTAAAACTGTGGTCAAGTCACTTAAAATCTCTGAGTCTCAGTTACCTCATCTGTCAAATGGACATAATATTATATAACATTACATAATATTATAAACTCACTAGTGTATAAACTCTTTTGTAAACTTCAAGTTCTAGTAAATTGTTATTGTTATTTCCAGGTGCACCTGACATAACCAGCTTGAACTAAATATCTCAAGGTAACTACAAACTAGCTTTCCTACTATCTTCCTACATTGGGAAGTCATTTTTTAAAAGTTCAATTTCATTTTAGTTGATCAGAACTCAACCCAGTTAGTGATCACATGGGCAGTAAAGGTCCTTGTTCGTTAATTTATCTAATAATTATTAAGTCCCTAATATGCACAAAGCATCCAACTAGGAATACAAGAACAAAGCTGCCTTCATGAACTTACAGTCAAATAAGAGAGTTCATGATATGCCAGCTCATTGATATCATTGATATAGTATTTTTTTTAAAAAAACTTTATTATAAATGATAATATGTATATGAAATTAAAAGGCCTATTCTATGATCTGAGGACTGTAAATGACTTTTCAATTTTGCATTTCCTGTTAGAAATTACAAGAAGATATACAGTCAGCTACTAGAAAACAAATCACTATCTAGTATGAATTCACACATTAGTCCTTTCAGAAATTAGATGGAATTAAAACCAGAATTAACAGAACTAAAATCTTTTCGGTGATGTTGCCTTGCTTATATTAAATAATTGACAATTATGTTGATAATTCTGTAGAAAGAAGTGGGAAAATGGCAGCATTGGATAATTAAAATAGATAGCTTCACTAGTATGAGCAGAATGATAGAGTTTTAGTGATTGATTTACAATGTTCTGGAATTTTAACCAGAACATACCAACTCTTTATAATTACTTTTTATTTAGATAGTAATATTATGGAAAGAAGACTGTGTTGGAAGATAGGAGATGTGAAGTTCAATCCTGGTTCAATCATTAATTATCATAGTATACTTTTGGGCAAGTCCTTAAAAGGTCTTCATTTGCTCCTCTGTAAAATAATATGTTTGGATTAGTTAATATCTAACTTCTTTTTAATCTATAAAATGATCCTAAAATTAATTTTGTTTTAGGAATCTTTGATACTTTTGCAATATTATTTAAGATCATTGAAGACACATTTGTACATTTATAGAGTAATAACACTGAAAGGTACCTTAAGGACCATCTGATCTCTCTCATTTTTCAGATAAAAAAAAAAAAACTAAGACATGGAGAAGTTAAGTGAGTAAGATCTAGAAACAGAATCTGATCCAGGTTTTCAAGACCCAAAAGCCAGTGATATTTCCAATCTACCACAGGTATTATGAAACTAAAGTTGAGGATTTATATTATGCAGTAAGTGATATTTTATAAATACACATTTTCTTTTCCCTTGGTTTTCCTTGCTACTTTTAACTAGTGAATTATGTATTTTTTTAACTAAACATTTAATTTTACAGAGAAATGGAATGGCCTAAAAGATTACAATTATTCTGATGGGGTAGACCAATGAGACTGAGAAACAGACTTTGTTACAAGTCATGAAAAACATTGATTTTTTTTTTATTCCCATGTGACAAGAATAAGCCATGCTATCTTTTTGCTGAGTGGTGTTGAGTCATTTGATTCACCAAAAGCACAAAATGTCACACTATCAGCTAGACTAAGAGGATGGGATAGCTATATATAAGCCCTTCACAACATCACTCCATTTAGAGACACATCCTACAACACAGCTGGTAAGAATAACTTAAGCAAAGTGTTCCTTTGCCTCCAAGGGAAAATCTATCTTTTAATAACTGAATAATTCATCTGTTCTTGATTCCCAGGACCAGATTATGACCTGAAGTTACTGCAATCCTACAGGAAATCAAGTTTGATTTTGTAATATAGTCAAATGAGTACTTTAGAGTGCCATGTCTGAGATCAATAAGGAAGCAGTAACTACATTTACTGTCATATGATGATATTGATGTAAAAACATAATGGTCAAAATTATAAAATCAATTTCATAATTTAATCAGAAATGTTTATTGATACTGTTAAAGTTGAATTCAATAGCTTCTGGTATGTAGTTAATTTCCTACCTGTCAGAAAAATGTATTGAAATGTTCTTTCTTGAAAATGATTGGAGTTAATTCAGTAGAGAAAATATCAAAGTTCCATGATGGTAATAGACGCAGATTTCTTTTCTCTCTTGCTTCTGTCTGTGTACAGACTAGAAGCTTTTTGCTTGACTTTTCTTGTAGATATTATATATTTAGAAACTACTGATATTTCAGTAGTCAGTCCCCAAAACATATCTTTTGGGGATGAAAAGAGAGTATTTTTTGAAATGAAAACACCAAATAAATAGACGATATGTGTTTGGTATTGGGATATATGTCACATTTTAAAATGTTAAGTAATCCTGAAGATATATGTGAAAAAAAAACTCTGGAGGCTGAACATCTTTGATGATTTGACTTTGCCACCAGCTACTGGTTTTGATCTATATTCATGTTAAGTGGGAAGCTTTTTAATTGAAGCCAGAAGTCACTTACTGGAGGTTTTGCAAGTATAACTGATATTTTAAAAATATAATCACTGCAAAGAGTGATAGCCTACATAGCTGATTCCATTTTAAAAGGATCAGAGGATGAACAGAAGAGAAAGAATCCCAAAAATTAGGTGATTCAGATCAGTGAAACACCTCAATATCCTAAGAATTATCACAACACTTCCTCCATCCACAATGAAAAAATATGTAAGTACCTGCTATGCACTAGAAAATGTTCCAGGGACTGGACAGACAAAAATGAAACAATCCCTACCCTAAAGCTCATATTATAGCAGAGGAGACAACAGGTAGCCTGAAGTTAGGAAGACTCCTTTTCCTGACTTCCTGATGTTCCAGACCTCAGACATGTAACTAGCTCAGACATGACCCTTTAAGTCACTTAACCCTGTTTGCTTCAGTTTCCTCATCTGTAAAATGATCTGGAGAAGGAAGTGGTAAACCATTCCAGTATTTTTCCAAGAAAACTCCAAATGGGGTCATGAAGAGTAGGACATGACTGAAAATATGAATGAACAACAAATAGTTCACCTGGTTCTGCTCATTTCACTTTTCATTAGTTCATACAAGTGGAAGTAAGATATGCTATAGAAAAAGATTCAACAAAACTTAGAAACTGATTGGATATGAGGACTGAAATAGAAACAAGAGAGGCAGAGGGAGTAGGAAAGGAAAAGGAATAATTAGTATAGTTTTCCTAAAGGAAATAGAAGGTAGGATAACCAGGGTGGAGGACTTTGCAAGAGGATGATCCAGCTATTCCTTTAAGATTAAAACAAAGGAGGAGAGAATAAGGTAGGAAGTAGAAGGGGTTGTGGACTAAGAGGAGACAGATGCTCTCAATTTTTTTTGTAAAGTAGGAGTTGAAGTTCTCTACTGAAGATGATGGAAAGAAATATAGGGCAGTGGTAACAAGCTCAAATAGAAATAGGGACCACTAAACCATAATAAGGATCCTTGTGGACCACATATTTACTTAGAAAACCACATATTAATGTTGCTTATGTTCTATTTTAATCTTATTTATTTTGTTAAATATTTCTTCTTTACATATTAATCTGGTTCTGACTGCACATGGTTTGTAAGCCGTTTTTGATACATCTGGTGTAGAGAATTTGAAAGGATAAGAAAAGGTTTAGAATATCCCTGAGTCAATCAGAAAATAATAAAGGCATTTTCAAGTTTGATGAGAACCCAAGTGAGTTTAACATAAATACTTGATGGACTTAGTTGGCATAGCTTTGTGTCTCCCTTCATATAAATAAACCTCAGGGTCAGTTTGGCAAGAACTGAATGGCAATGGAACAAAAATGTAAGGGATTCAAGGTAATTGTGACTAAGTGTTGATAGCAAAAGGAAAACTGGAAGTGATACCAGGGATTAAGGAGCATGCCTTTTGTTCATCCTTGTGAAGGAGCATGAGAGAATATGCTGGAGAGGATGTCTGGAAGGTATTCTCTTCTAAAGGAGCCAGGTTTCCATAAGCACAGGAAGAAAGAGTGAGAAGATGAAGTGGAAAGATAAGGCAAACGAGTATGGGGATTGAGGGAGGGAAAGGGAATAAGCATTTAAATACCACCTGCTATTTGCCAAAAATTATCCTGCTTTTTAAAAAATAAATATTATCTCATCTGATCCTCACAACAACCCTGTGAGGTAAGTGCTACCACCCCCAGTTCATAAGAACTAGTCATAAAACTGAGAAAATACCAGTTCATGGAGGCACAAGAGCCAAGACCCAAAGATGTTGGAGAGTTAAGCTAACGTGTTCTTATCTCTCTTTTTAGAAATTGTCCTTTTTTCTCAAAACAAGATAAGATAGAATCCATGAAAGTCAACTTAAAAAAACCCCCACTACTTTTGCTTCTTCCTAATCTCACCTTCTAATCAGAATATAATTATTTACACAATCCCACTGAGTGACTTCCATTCTATATTCATGTTTCCCCTCTTTCCTATTGTATAGCTAATTAAAAATAGGGAACTTCTTAAATAAAACAAACACTCCTGGGGGTTTTTACACTATGAATTAAGGGTCACAGGTACTCAGTTTATATTTACTCATTCCCCAGTTAAATTTCCAGTTCTTTGCCACCACAAAGAGAATTGCTATAAATATTTTAGAACATATACATTCTTTTTCTTTTCTCCTAATCACCTTGGAATAAAACCTAATAGTGGTAATGCTAGGTCAAAAGGTATACATGCTTTTATAATTCTTTGGGCATAATTTCAGATTGTTCTCCATGGATCAATTCACAATCCCCAACAGTGAATTAATGTCCTAATTTTTTCCACATCCCATTCAAATATTTGTCACTTTATCCTTTTATCATTGTCCAATCTGGTAACTATAAAATGATACCTCAAAATTATTTTAATCTCTAATTAATAGTGATTTATAGCATTTTTCACTTATCTCATATGAAAAAATAGTTTTGACTTATTCCCATTCATATATTTTGACCATTTATCAATTGGGAAATGACCTTCCTTTTTTTTAAAAAAAAAAAAAAGCTAATATTAATATTTTATTTTTATATCATTATTGCTGTCCTTTCCTCCTCTCAGAGAGTTATCCATATAACAAATAGTATATTTTATAAAGGAAAAAAAATCAGCATAAGTGGTTAATACATTGCAAAAGAGTGAAAACATACAACATATAATACATTTAACATCTCCATGAAGGGGTAGATTAGAGGTGTCTTCTATCTCTTGTTTGAGTCCTACTTGATCTTTATAATTTTGATACATTTACTTGTGGGTTTTTTAAATATAGTTACTCTTTCCACTTAAATTGTTGTAGTGACATATTTTTTGGCTCTGTTTTTTGTTTTTATTAAGTCTTTTTTCTGTCATGTCCAATGTTTTCTTATCCCATTTCAGATTTTCTTGGCATAGATACTGGAGTAGTTTTGCTATTTTCTTTTCACAACCCATTTTATAGGTGAGGAAATGAGGCAAACAGCATTTAGTGACATGCACAGATTCACACTAGAAAGTATCTGAAGCCAGATTTGAACTCATGAAGAGGAGGCTTCCTGATTCAAGCCCAGCGTTCTATCCAGGCAGGGTACCTGTCCTGGCTTTGCTTATTTCACTCTGCACCAACTCATATAGGTCTTCCCATACTTCTCTGTATTCACCACTCATCATTTTTAACAACAGTGTAACATTCCAACACATTCATGTGCCACATTTGTTTATCAGTTAATCAAATTATGACCATCTACTTTATTTCTGATTAGTATGTATTATAAAAAAGTAGAGGTATAAATATTTTAGAATATATTAGAAGGCTGTTTCACCTTCCAATTCCACAGGCAACTTTACTAAAACTATCAGTTATAGGAGAGCTGCTGATCTTCACTGGTGCAGGGAGCCTCTGATGCCTATGAGATCATAATTCCAGACATGAATGAATGAATGAATAAACAAATAAAACAAATAAACAAAATACAATTTTAGATAATGGTTTTCCTCACTGGTACAAACCCATCTAATCTACTATAATCTTCATGCTTTGACTTTTAGCTGTTTTCATTTTTTTTTTCATGTTCAGAGTCTTTTTTCTTCACTTCTGGCCCTCTGTCTGGTCCTTCAGAAATCCACAGATGCTATCCATTCAATAAGTGAGGCATTGCTTTAACCAGTTTGTCTTTTGTAGGCAGAGACTCCAAGTCATGGATTAAGTACTTTCCATTTCTGCTAAACAATTTGACTTTTTTGACAAATTTTTTGATGAGTACATTGGACAGCATCTAGTTGTATTCCAGTTAAAGAAATTGACAGATATTTCAGATGAACATGTATTGGGATTCAGAGCTGAAGAGGAAACAAAGGGCTAGGATTTATTAAATTGGAGCTAGATTTCACCCAAATAATTGCCCAGCAATTTTAGTGATCAAAAATTGCTCCCTCACTACAAAAACTCATTTCTTTAACAACAATATCCTCATGGCAATGGTATAAGTTTGTAAATCAGTCAGTTAATAAACATCTATTAAGTGTCTATTTTGTTCCAGGCACCGAGATAAGGGACAAGGATATAAAAAGAAAAAGATAGTCCCTCCTTTCAAGGAACTCAGGGTCTAATGAGAGAGAAAACATGAGTACAGATATGTTCAATAAGATCTGGAAAAGGTGATTAAAGGAGAGAATGTACCTATTTATTAAGGATGATCAAGAAAGGCTTCTTATAGAATGTGGGATTTCAGATGGGACTTAAAGGAAGCCAGAAAGTGGAGAGGAGAAAGGACGATATGCTGACATGGGAGATAGACATTGAAAATGCCTGGGTTCCAGAGATGGTATGTCTTGTAGAAAGAACAGCAAGGGAATTAGTATTACTTGATTATGGAGTATGTGACAGGGAAAGTAAGGTAGAGGAATCTAGATAGGCATATATGTGATACAGATTATGGAGAGCTTTAAATACCAACTAAAATTTTTTGCATTTGATCCTGGGGATGATTGACAACCATTGAGTCTATTAAGTGGGAAGATGGCATGGACAGAGCTGGGTTTTAGGAAGGTCACTTTGATAGATTAATGCAATTTGATAGATTGCAGTAAGGAGAGACTTGTGCTGATGATAACCAGAAACCTATTGCAATAGTGTAGACATGAGGTGGTTGAAGGCCTGCATTTGGAGGAGGAGTATCAGAGGAGAGAAGAAGGTATACATGAGAGTGGTTATAAACGTAAATCCATAGGATTTAGCAACAGATTGTACATGGAAGAGAGGTAAAAAAGATGGAGGAGTTGAAGATGATACCTTAATTGAGTGCATGGTAACAGGAAAAATAGGAAGAGAGGAAATCTTGGGGAAAAATAATAAGTTCAAATTTGGACATTTTAATATGTCTGTGGACATGTGGTTTGAAATATCTGATAGGCAGTTGAAGATATGAGCCGGGGTGGGGGGGGGGGGGAGTTAGCTATTCCTCTGTATAGGTTGAGCACTCTACCCACTATGCCATGTAACTGCCTCTGGCTACAAAGGCCAAGAAGAATGAGGATTGAGAAAATGTCATTAGATTTGGCAGTTAAGAGATCATCTGGAAACTTTGGAGAAAGCAATATCAGTTGAATGATGAAGCTGCATGCCATATTGCAGAGTTAAGAAGAGTGAGAGGAAAGGAGGTAGAATAATTAATTATAGATGAACTTCTCAAAAAATTGAATCACAAAAGAGGAGAGATATGAGATGAGATATTGAGTTTTTTTGTGGATAGGGAAGACATGGGAATTTTTATGAGCAAATGAGAAGCAGCTAGTAGACAGAGAGAGACTGAAAAACAAGGATAGATATGGACAACAGAGGGAATAATGTAATGGAGAAGATCAGACAGAATAGACTCATTTGTGTTTGCATGGTGATTAACCTTTGCAAGGAGGACTTTCATATGAGGTAGGAGTGAAGCCAGAATTTGTGGCAAAGACATCTTGGAGATGTGAGATAAGAAAGTGGGGAAAGAAGGAGTTCTCTGGGAATGACCTTATTTCTTTGGTCAAATATGATATTGAGAGGGTCCTCAGGTAAAAAGATCGATGAGTACTTAGAAGTCAAGAAAGTATGAAAAGATTTGAGAAAACTGCTGGGGTAAATAGTGTAATGAGTTAAGTAGAGAAGAATAAAATGATTGCCTTATTGCAGTGAGGTCCCATTTGAAATTATGTATTCATGGAATTCTAAGATCTTAGGCAATTCAAAAGATTCAAACATATTGGAGAGACACATTATTGTCTCTATAGAGAAGTGTGTAGAGTGTAGCCTATTACCAGTGATGACTTGAACATAAGAAATGATGCAAAAAATATCATTGAGAATATGTATGTCTGGAAAAGCAAATGGACCTGTCATATAAAAAAATGGAGAGTAATAGATTAATAGCCTGAAGCTTCCATAGGATCCATAAAAATAAGAATCACAAGGATACTTCTAGTGCATTAGGTAAACAGGATTCATGGAAAGAACAGGAATCCTAAAGAACAATAGATGAATGTGTTGTGATCTGCATTTGTAGAAGGAGAAGTCACATGAATTTGATTACAAATATATTGATATATCAAAGTAAAATGAAGGTCAAGCTGGAAAAAGCTAAGTGACTTGTTCAAAGTCACAGAGCTAGTTTGGGCAGCACCTGGTTCAAAACCTAAGTCTCCTGATTTCCCAAACCAGTGTTCTTTTCACTCTCTTTCTTTCTGGTTTTCTACTTCTTTTCCTTCCTTCAAAGTTCAATTCCCCTATAATGCCATCCCTGTCCCCTCCAACTCATCAGATTATCTCCATCTTTTGACTTAGGAGAGCATTTTTGTCTCTTTTATTCATTTGTTACTCAAGATGTCATTTTTTTTTCATTTTTTCCCCTTCTTTTACATATAATTATTATATATGATCCTGAGCAAATCATTAAATCCTCTTTACCTCATTTTTTCCTTTATAAAATGGGAATAATAACACCTATGGAACTTACTTGTTACTATTAATATCATCATCATTATCATTATCAATTATTCTAGCATTATATATGCTAGAAGAAACATATTCTCCATTAGAATCTTACACACAATGGACACTCCATTAGAAATCATGATACTTGGGAAAAGAAAGGTTTTCCAAAAGGGAGGGAATCGAAAGGCAAGATAAGAAATTAAGTGTGGTGTTGCTTCTTTTTTCTAGCATTGTTAGCCCCTGCCATTTGTCTCCCATGCCCAGTAAGTTTTCTGACCTGTTTCCTTTCTCATCACTAGATCATCAACTTCTGTCTTCAGAGACAAAAGCAAAGCAAACTACTGGACTCTTCACATTTGATTGGCAATCTGGGATGGGGGCTCAGCCAGATGCTACTATTCTTTCTCATTTTTATACTTGGAGTCAGGCTCACTCTTTACCGATGGCATTATTTGGAACTTGATGGGACACCAGCTGCTCAAGCAGCCTTTCCTTAATGTGGAGTTTCTACAAAGGGAAAGCAGAGTGGCTCTATTTGCATATGAAGCTGTTTTCTATGGTAGTGCTGGGAATATTAAGTGGGGTACAACTTGAAACTCTGGAGGCTTGAGTCCTTAGCAATGATTTAGGGAGACCTGTTGCAAATGAGCCTAGTTAAATTTGCAATCTGTGCATCCGAGGGCTTTGATTCAAACACTGAGAGTATCTTTTCAAATCAGTTAGGACTTTCCTAGAGCTGACTAGGTTCACAGCTAAACCTTTATAAACATAAAATATGTGTACTGAAAGATACATAAAAGAAGTAGAAGATATAGTTCCTGCCTTTGGTGGTTTTCCATCTAGTTTGGGAAATTGATAACTGACATATATATCACACGAAAGCTTGTCCATAACTTTATATGAAGTTTTTCTTCTGTGTCTCCCAACAACCATTAGGTAGATTTGAATTTTATAAATCATTGAGCATTTGGTTTATTCCCATGTCCCAGGCATTGTACTGGATGTTGTGGCTATAAAAGGAAATTGAGACTTAGCATTGGTAAATGTAAGTAGTAGAAGTTGAAGCCATTTCTTCATGACTGCAGTTTAGCACTCTGTCCACTATATGATACTGTCCCTCTGGAGAGCCAAGTTGTTCATGGAAGAAATAATTTGAAAACAATTCCCAGACTCCAATTATGAAAGTGTGGGAGAGATTCAAGCTATTAAAGTTCAGATGGAATTCAAAGAGAGGAGAAGATCATTATGTCTCTTCTACCACTACATGTACAATTGATTTCCCAGTAGAGTTAAGGAAAAGAATAAGATTTTTTTCTCTATGCTGCTGTATCCATTTCTAGTTTTCAGATAAGCATATGTGTTGGATTGACTATAATTTTCAAAGCTGACATTAGCTATTGCTCTTAATATAATAATCTATCATGATGTCTTATTCATTAGGGAATTTTATAGGCAGATTTCCTTTTCTTAAGAAAACTTCACAGGACTTCTTGTCTTCTCTCTTTCTTAATAATTCGAACTATCTTAAGAATTCTGGAAACACTAGGTGGCACAGTGGGAACAGTGCCATGCCTAGAATCAGGAAGACTCATCTTCTTGAGTTCAAATCCAGCTTCAGACACTTGCTAGCTATCTGACTGTTGGAAAGTCACTTAACCCTATTTGCCTCAGTTTCTTCATCTGTAAAATGAGTTAGAGAAGGAAATAACAAACCACACCAATATTTTTGTCAAGAAAATTCAGGTCACAAAAAGTCAGACATGACTGGGAAAAAAAACAAACTGAGTTCATAGAATTCCAGGATCTGGAATGATTTTTAGAAGTTTAGCTTCCTGGTTTAAATACATAATATTTATGTATTTTAGGTTTTACATGACTTTACTTTATAGATGTTAACTCATTTGATCCTCAGAATAAACCTAGGAAGAAGACTGAAGTTGAGAGAGGCAAAGAGATTTGCCCAGAATCATACAGCCGGTAGTGAGTAAATTAGGAATCTTCCTGACTCAAGTCCTGTATTCAATCCATTGTGCCTTCTAGCTGCTTCCATTCGCTTCCACAAATATGAATACTTACATGTTACTATCTCTATTCAAGTACATGGTAAACCCCTTGAGGACAGGTTCTATTTTGTTTTCATCTTTTGAGTCCTCATTGCCTAGCACACTAACCTTGCACAATGAAGGTAATTCATAAATGCTTGTAGAACAAATGATCACATTAATTTTGACTTGCTCCTTGAATTGCCAAATTTGATGCTCTTATTCTCAGTCCTTATAATTTTTAACTAATCTATTGCCTTTGAATAACCTTTCTGTTGTGATATGGGAGTCACCTACCAGTGGTTTCTGGAAGTCTAACTCAGACCTGTAGAATGGATCTCTTCATGTGAGCAGATGATGATACAAGGAGACTGAAAGGCAGTTGCTGTTCTCTGACCTCTTAACTGAGAAGCAGTTACATCATCTGACCTCTCTCCTCTTCTCTCTTGCCTCCATTTTATTTCATTCCCCATCCACAACAAACATCTGCGTCAGCAAAGGCTGCTTAGCAACTACTTCAGATGTTATGATTCACAGCTGTGGAGACTCTCAGATAATTGATCTGTCCCTTAACCTAGGCATGGTTCTTAACAATTCCCCATTTTTTTGTTTTATGGATATTTCCCCCCCACAGCATGGTCAGTAAGTTTGTGCATTTGCTGTTATATGAGTCTGCACACTGAAGAATGCAAGCAGCACTATCACCTCTGGATAAGGTGAAATAGCAGGTCTTGATCTTGTGAGATGTCATGGAGGCAAACTTTCAAAAAGAGAAGAGGATTGTAGTCAGAATAGGCTTTTAAGTCCCTCATCAGTCTCCTGGCTTTGCCCTTTGATGTGTTGGCCCATTTAATTACCCCGACTAAAAAAGTCTTACCCAGTCTCTTCTCCCTTTCCTTTCCTGCAGGTTACTGAAGGAACTCTGGGAGGATCCTATTCACAAATAACTCTTAAGTTCTGTTGCTTATAATTCTTGTGCTTCCCATGCCCCATGTTCAGGTGCCATATGTTATGATATGGGAGCTGCCTTCCAGTACCTGCTGGAGATCTAATTCAGACCTGTAAAATGGATATCTTCATATGAGAGGATAATGATGATACAAGGAGATTGAGGCAGTTGCTATTCTCTGACCTCTCAACTGAGAGGTAGTTGTGTTGTCTGACCTCTTTCCTCTTCCCTCTTGCCTCTAATTTATTTCATTCCCCATCCACAAGGAACATCTGTGTCAGCAAAGGCTGCTTAGCAACTCCTTCAGATGTTATGATTCACAGATGAGAAGGCTCTCAAAGAATTGACCTGTCCCTTCTCCTAGGCATGGTCCTTAACATCTTTCTTCTTGGGGATTCTCTCCTTTCTGCACTTCCATGACACTGTTTTCTTTTTTTTTTCTTCTTATATATCTAACCTTTCCTTGTTAATTATTTTGGCCACGTCATCATCCAAATCATACCCAGTAAATGTGAGTATTCATCAAAACTCTTGTCTCCCTACTCCTTACTCTTTCAATTATCTCATTGTATCATATGAGTTTAACCATAATTTCCATGTAACTTCAAGATCTAAATAACAATGGTCAGTGTCTCACCTGGCTTCAGTCCCTCATAACTAGCTATCTATTAGACAATTTGAGTTGGATGTTCCTGAGATACTTCAAACTCAGTATGCTCAAAATAGAACTCATTGTCTTTGCCTCCTAAACTCACCGTCTTCCACACTTTCCTATTTCTGTTGAAGCTCCCACCATTTTTTAATCTTTAAGGTCTGTAACCTTATTGGCTATCACTAAATACTTAATTTTCCTGATCATTCTAACCAATCAGTTGTTCCATCTTGTTGTTTCTACTTCCACAAAACCTTTTTCAGCGATCTCTAATCTCCATCCAAGAATTATTCCCTTATTTTAGATCCTCTTCATTTCTCAGATTATGACAACTGCTTCCTAAATGATCTACCTATCCTGTCTTACCTTAATTCAGTCTTTCCTTCATACTGTTGCCAAAATGATTTTCCTTAAGCATAGAGCCGAATGTGTCACTTTTCTTTGTAATAAACTTCAATGGCTCCCATTGCCTCTAGAATAAAAAAAAATTCCTCTGCTTAGTTTTTTTAATTTAAAAAATCATATTCAAATTGAACTTTAATACAAAAAGACAGAAAATTTTCCATGTACATAGCACAACATAAAAAGAAGCTTCAATATAAAATCATGAATCTCCATTTCACACTTTTTAAAAAACTATATAATAAATACTTCACATTATTTTCAAAGCTATCCTATTTTTCTGTTTCTTTCTAAGTTTTCTTTAGTGCTCTGTTTTTTTTTTTGTCTGTCTCCTTTCAACATCCTGCCCTAGAGAAAGCAGCCATTATGTGTGTGTGTGTGTGCGTGTGTGTAGATATATTAAACCATACTATACATACTTATGTTAATCAGTTCTTTCGTTCAATGTGGATAGCTTCTTCCTTCATAAGTTATTTATACTTGATTTGAGTTTTCATTCTATTAAAAATGACTTAATCATTCAAAGTTGTTCTACTCATTTCAAAGTATAATTTTTTGTAACATTGTTGTAGTCTCCTAGCTAGTATTTTATTTAGGATGTTTGTACCAATTAGTTAATGGATTAATTATTTTGGTTAATTAATGAAATTGGCATACAATTTTACTTCTCTCTTTTCTTACTGATTTAGGTGTCATCATCATATTTGTCTTATAAAAGAAGTTTGGTAAGACTCCTTTTCCTATTCTAAATTATTTAATATTAGAATTAGTTGATCAATAAGCGTTTTTTTTTTTTTATTTAATAGCCTTTTATTTACAGGATATATGCATGGGTAACTTTACAGCATTAACAATTGCCAAACCTCTTGTTCCAATTTTTCACCTCTTACTCCCCCACCCCCTCCTCTAGATGGCAGGATGACCAGTAGATGTTAAATATATTAAAATATAAATTAGATACACCATAAGTATACATGACCAAAACGTTATTTTGCTGTACAAAAAGAATCAGACTCTGAAATATTGTACAATTAGCTTCCATCAGAACTGGTCATCATATAATATTGTTGTTGAAGTATATAATGATCTCCTGGTCCTGCTCATTTCACTCAGCATCAGTTCGTCTCTCCCTAGGCCTTTCTGAAATCATCCTGTTGGTCCTTTCTTATAGAACAGTAATATTCCATAATATTCATATACCACAATTTATTCAGCCATTCTCCAACTGATGGACATCCATTCAGTTTCCAGTTTTTAGCCACTACAAAAAGGGCTGCCACCAACATTCGTGCACATATAGGTCCCTTTCCCTTCTTTATAATCTCTTTGGGATATAATCCCAGTAGTAACACTGCTGGATCAAAGGGTATGCACAGTTTGATAACTTTTTGAGCATAGTTCCAAACTACTCTCCAAAATGGTTGGATTCATTCACAACTCCACCAACAATGCATCAATGTCCCAGTTTTCCCGCATCCCATCCCTTGCAACAATCATCATTATTTTTTCCTGTCATCTTAGCCAATCTGACAGGTGTGTAGTGGTATCTTAGAGTTGTCTTAATTTGCATTTCTCTGATTAATAATGACTTGGAGCATCTTTTCATATGACTAGAAATAGTTTCAATTTCTTCATCTGAGAATTGTCTGTTCATATCCTTTGACCATTTTTCAATTGGAGAATGGCTTGATTTTTTATAAATTAGAGTTAATTCTCTATATATTTTGGAAATGAGGCCTTTATCAGAACCTTTGACTGTAAAAATATTTTCCCAGTTTATTGCTTCCCTTCTAATCTTGTCTGCATTAGTTTTGTTTGTACAAAAACTTTTCAGTTTGGTATAATCGAAATTTTCTATTTTGTGATCAGTAATGATCTCTAGTTCTGCTTTGGTCATAAACACCTTCCCCTTCCACAGGTCTGAGAGGTAAACTATCCTGTGTTCCTCTAATTTATTAATAATTTCATTCTTTATGCCTAGGTCATGAACCCATTTTGACCTTATCTTGGTGTACGGTGTTAAGTATGGATCAATGCCTAGTTTCTGCCATATTAGTTTCCAATTTTCCCAGCAATTTTTATCAAACAGTAAGTTCTTATCCCAAAAGCTGGGATCTTTGGGTTTGTCAAAGACTAGGTTGCTATATTTGTTGACTGTTTTATCCCTTGAACCTAATCTATTCCACTGATCAACTAATCTATTCCTTAGCCAATACCAAATAGTTTTGGTAACTGCTGCTCTATAATATAATTTTAGATCTGGTACAGCTAAGCCACCTTCATTTGATTTTTTTTTTCATTAATTCCCTTGAAATTCTTGACCTTTTGTTTTTCCATATGAACTTTGTTGTTATTTTTTCTAGGTCATTAAAATAGTTTTTTGGGACTCTGATTGGTATAGCGCTAAATAAATAGATTAGTTTAGGTAATTCAATAAGTGTTTTTTAAAATGCATTTGAAAATCCATCTGGTCCTGATGCTTTTTTCATTTATGGCTCATTCCATTTCCTTTTCTAAAGTAGGTTTATTTAGATATTCTTTTTGTTTTTTCCCAATACCTTTCAAAACTTGGCCTCTACATACTCTTCCAATCTAATTGTAAATTATTGGCTTTTTCTCTGTTTTCCAATACAACATTCCAACTCTCTTTTCCATACTTTTGTGATGATTATGTTTCCTCACCTCTGCTGAAGAAAACCCCTCTCTTCCTTCAAAATGTAGCTTAAGCACCATCTTTCACGTGGAATCTTTCTTGATCCTTTCCAATCTTAGAGCCGTATCTTTCAAACTACTTTGTATTTATATTTATTTATTTTTATATGTCTCCTTGTTGTCTTCCCATTTTAATATAAATTCCTTGAGAGTGGGAATTATTTCATTTCTTCTCTCTGGCGCATAGTAAGTACTTAATAATTGTTTGTTGATTGATTGGTTGGTTGGTAAGAGAATTAGATATTACTGTCATATATAGTATGTGGGATTTTTAGTAGTCCAATGGGTGAATTTTGTGAGCAGAAGAAATCTCAAAGCATTAGTTTTTAATGCTCATAAAACAAATTTCCCCAGACTCAATGAATCAGGACCTTTGTGCCTCTTTTAGTTCCATTTAAAGTCGATATACAGAAATAGACATAGCCTATGTATGTATCTATTCTATTCAGACAGTGAGCAAGAATATACTACAAAATTCAAAGAAACTCATGGGTCATAACCACATTATAGGCGCAAAAATGAGATACATTCTGAAAACTCTGTCCAAACTTTTAGAACAATGAGGAATTCTTTTGAGAATGTTCAGACAATGTGGGGAAACGGTTACCAAAGCCACAGGAATGCTAGGACTAAAGGCCTGAATAGTGGAATATAAGTCTAAAGAGATGATGACGAATCACCCAATTCTCTCCTAAGACCATCCTCAGAATACCATTGTGATCGAAGTTCTGGTCAACACATCTTCACAAGGTCAAAGTTGTAATTGAGAAGGAGCAAAGAAAAGGAATGAAGTTGAAATTGGAACTACAGAGAATAAACTTTGAGGATGGACTCAGATCCTTAATCTTTTAAAGATATTTTCCAGGTGGCCCAACTGAGCTATATAGCATTTCCAAACATGCAGATAAAGCTCTTCATTTATCATGTTGTCACAAAAGCCCCTAAAATCTTCAATCCTTGGTCCACCATGAAAATGTAATAGTGATGCATTTTTGGTCTGTGAAATAGGCTAAATCCAAGTCTGTAGCGTTTGGGTTCTTCTTTTATCACCACAGACTTATATTAAAGCATATGGATTTTGGAGACTAGTCTCTTTGGTATGGTTTGGGTTTTTATTGGATTTTTTTTTAGTTTGAAACTACAAGCTTTCTTTATTAAATTTGAAATCATGGGTTGCATGTTGAAGGACTTGCATTCCATTGCATTGTTTAAATTCATCTGATAGTCACTCCAGAATCATTCCTAACAATTGGGATGACTTCATTTATGTTTGTTTTCCCTTTCTATTAATCCATGACAAACTGTGAAATTTGCCATTTTTACCATAACCAGGCCATGAAATTTGTCATCTCTCTCTGTAATTTACATGGAGGCTTGGCTATAGATGAATTTCAGGCTGGATGATTACTTTCAGTCCAATGCGTATGACAGAACAAAGGAGGGATACACCCTAAATAAAGCACAAACAAATTCATAACAGACATCAGGAAGAGCTTTTCCCCCCATGCTACAAAGCCAACCAATATGTGCTGACGGTTTCTTTGGGAAAGGATGATGGAACCAATGCACTTATGTCAAATCCAAGAAACAATGAAATGACACTCCAGGGAGGGATACTTTAAAGGGAAGAAACTCTGATACATTGTTTAGTGGAGGGAATATAATGAGTTATGTGGTTGGAAGGTATTTGGAGTTACAGTTCCAGAGGCAAGGCTGGTGTAACTATGTAAGAGTGTGCAAGCTTATTCACTAGCTGTCATTTGTGGACTGGTATACCACCTTAGTCTCTCTCTTTCAAGATTTACTATTAATGAGTTCCTCCTTGTCAGAAAATCAAAGAGAAACACAATTTTTTTTCAATGATTTGAGTTAGAAATTAGACTGGAAGTCACCCAGGAAACTTCATGCCCCTGTTCTTTATCATATTCTTCCTGGCGACTTTTTTTCTTTTTTCTCTTCCTTTCCTTTTTTTTTGGGGGGGGGGAGTATGGATAGTGGAGTTGGTGGTGCACAAAGGAAAGTTATAAACATGGAAGGATAGCATATTCATATTGTCCATCTACCCAATGCACAAAATTCAATATAATCAATCAATCACTGTTACTGGAAGATTCTGTAATGTTTTCAAAATAGTTTGTCTAATGGGGCCTGAGTGCGAGTGATTGAAATAGAAGTTCAATAAGCCGGGTAGATTTTATATTTGGTGAGTGTAAATGTGGCTTTGATGTTGTCAATGCCTAATGTAAACTGAAAAACATTCTGCAAGGTAAGAATGGCTATGAAGGGAGGAGATGAAGAAACACAAAGATTTCTAAATAATAACACACTCAATCATCACACCATCTACATGAGCTGAAGAGAAAAAATTGGTGGTAAAAAAACATACCATTTGTAGTCTCAGTATTTGGTATATATGGTCTTAAACATGTCGAAATCTTTAGAGTTTTCCTCACCATAAGGAACTGTCTTTCTGTGTTGCCATCAACATGTATGACAAAAATCTCAATGACCACCTGTGACACTAGACTTCTTTAATTAACAAGAGGACATTTAGTCCAGGAAAAGAAGACTGACATGTTTTGAAGGGACTTGCTAGAAGAAGGAAGAATTATATTGACTGTTTTAGTTGATTCCTGTTATCTAAGTAAGAAAAATTCAGTTAGACTATCAGCACCAACCATCTCTTCTACAAAACTGAGGACCAGACTACCTCACAACTAGCAAAATTTATCAAATGGAATTCCATATCTGCTATTTCTGGCAAAAGTGTTAATGAACAGCAAATTGATCCAAAGAATTAAATCAGTAGAGAAACAAGAAGTCTGAACCATCTACTAGCTGCTTAATCACATCCTGAAAACTGAATATAATTTGTCATTTTTGCAAAGCTTTCCACCAAATTAAAAGGGAATAACTGCCAGATTGCATGTTGTCATGAGTTCCTTAAAGAAAAGATTATTGTCATCATTATCAAGTATTTTTCATTTAAAGTCATAAAATTATTGCAAAATATTAGTGATAGTGATGATTGTACAATTACATAGGACACTATGAGAGTTCTCCAAAATAAGATTAAGAGTTCAGAAATATATCTATCTATATCTATATATGTATATGTATATGTATATCTATCTATCTGTGTATGTATGGGAGAAAGAGAAAGAGAGAAGAGAGAAAGGAGAAGAGAGGAGAGGAGAAGAGAGGAGAGGAGAGGAAAGGAGAGAAGAGAGAGAGAAAGAAGAAGAAAGAGGAAGAGGAGGAGGAGGAGGAGGAGGAGGAAAGGGAGGAGGGAGGATGTGTTAGTGTATGCATCCAGATTTGCAATTTTATTTGGTTAGCAAACTTTCCATAAGGAAACTTCCTTCATCAGATATATTGGCAACTCCACAATATATAGTCTAAAAGAATTGTTTGGGACACTAAGAGGTTAAATCCATGTTCAGGTAGCCAGTTTGTGTCAGGAATAGGATGCGAACTAATATTTCCCTGACTCCAAGGCTAATCCTCTATCTACTGTGCCAAATTGTCCTTTATCTATATATGTACCTCTCTATGTATAGCTCAATATCTGTCTCACAGGTAAAAGACACCTTCCTCAAATAAACTTCTGGGCTTATATGAAAAATGAGCAATTTTGGAAGGGATGCTAATCCTAAAAGGATTATTATCTTTCTCTGATTTTGTGGTTCATGCTGATGGAAAAACTCTACATATATTCATAGTCTATCCTGTGCCTAGGTTTCTCCAAATGTCGTCACATATCAGTCAATAGGGTATCCAATGCCTACATAGGCATTTAAAGAACTAAATATACATCAATTATGGGACATTCTTTTACCCTGTAAAAATTCAAAACATACAAAAGTAGAAGTCCATGGAAAAATATAGAAAGAACCATCTCAAACACTCAAATAACCAACCAATTCCCCCTTCAGAAGGCAACCAAGTTTAACGTTGTTATGTAAGCAAAGTCTTGATCGTCTGGTGAAATCTCTCTTTCATAAGATCACACATAATCTCCTCCTAGACTCATGGTGACATTTTGTAGGTTAGGTTTTCCCTAGAAGGTTTTGGGAACTGCTGAAGAGTTTCCCCAACTCTCAGTTACCAATCAGTTAGAATTAGTGCCAATCACTAGGAATCAGTGAGAGAAGTGCCCAATGTTCTTTCACCTACAATTAGTATATTTGCCTAACCCTGTGTAAAATGTGCTTTCAGATGTTTCCAAATAAAATCTATTCTTATAATTCATGAAATTGATTGTTCAGTAATTTTTTCAGTAGAATCCAACTCTTCATGACCCCATTTGGGGTTTTCTTGGTAGAAATGTTGGAGTAGTTTGCCATTTCCTTCTCCAGCTCATTTTTCAGATGAGGGGACTAAGGAAAACAATTTTAACTGACTTGCCCAGGGTCATAGCTAGCTAGCTACACATAGCTTAGTAGCTACACATAGCTAGCTACTAAATGTCTGAAGCCAGATTTGAATTCGTTCTATCCACCATACCACCTATCTGCCCGTTAAATTGATTTGAAGCTCTTCATTACACATTCATGCTTGCATTAATATTCTATCTATCTATCCTGTCTGACATATAAATGTTCAATAAATGATTATTGATATGTAGATGTAGACCTCTATAGAGCAGTTGATGATAGATTTCTATACATTGTTTTATTGCCTTTATTTTGAAGATGAGATGCATCATGGCATAATAGAATTTTGGTTCAAGCTTTTCTAGTAATGAGCTGTGTAACATTGGGCAATTAATTTCAGTTCTATGAATATTGGTTTCTTCTAAAGAATAAGGAGTTGGACTAGATCAGTGGTGTTAACTTCAGAATCTTGGCTAGGCATATTGACTTAAAAAACCACAAATTAACATTAGCTATGTTGTCTTGTATTTTTATTTATATTTTTAAACATTTCCCAATTGAATTTTAATATTGTTTGAGCAGAATTCTTGAGTGTTTTGATCACAAATGGGAAACCTCTGCAATCTATAACTTCCTTCTAACTTTCTGAAGGATACTTACTTCTTTGTTAATAGGATAAAAAATGTAATATTTTTACTTTTCATCTAAGGAATATGCCTTTTCATCAAACATTATCATGTGTAGTTGAAATTACTGATATTCTAAATGCAAAGAATACATGAATATTATATAAAAAATAACAAAATAAAAAGTAGAGTTCATTTTAATTAAATAGAATGCTTCAGAATGGATGTTTACTTGAGTGAGGAGAAGGTAGGATAGCAAGACCAGTATAATCAAATCCTGGATGATGTAAAGGATATTTAAATGATAACATTTGGGAAAATGGTCACTAATCGGTATTTTCTAATAAAGCCAGGACTTGATATATACTCTGAATCTCTCCTCTCAATATATGAAATAGTTTGTTTTGTTTTTAATGGCCATAGTTTATGTTCTTTACTTACAATCAAATCAACAGTTATTTATCCCTGATTTTGGGAAAGTTTGAGGGCAAAAGAAAAAAGAGAATGGTAGAGAATAAGATGGATAGATAGTATTGTGAAAATATTGAATATATATATTTGAACAGGCTTTGAGAGACAGTGGAAGATAGAAGGTCCTAGTGTCCATGAGATCATAAATAGGCACAAGTGAACAACAAAAATGCAATGGAGTATTGGATTTAATGCAAGAGCCTGGATTTGAATACATCTTACTTTCTAGCTCTAAGACTTTGAATAAGTCACTCTCTGGGCACTAACTCTTAAGGAGTTTACATAAAGCTTAGTTGCAGACCCAAGAGCCAAAACACATGAAACAGTTCCAGGAAATGAAGAACTCTTCTGAATGTTCCAGATGGTGGTGCAATAGGAGCCCAGGAAAGCAGCTGGAGGAGTCAGAAAAGAGGAAGAGTGATGCCATAGGAAGTGAGTAGATTCTTGGATGGTAATATCAAAATGCTTTTATTTGGGAATTCGTCTGAAATCACAATATTTGTCCAAAGAAAATAACATTTTCTAAGGCAAAGTGACTAGATGATTGAAGTACATGATCTACAACCCTAAGAGCCACTGAGGGAAGCGGTGGGGGTGGTGAGGGAGAAAGCAGAGGACACTTCAACCAATTTAGTGCTTATGTTTTTCTGTTAACTAAAAAGCTTTACCCTTGAGGGTCTTGACTATCTTCACTAGTGGCAAAAATCTACCCATTAACAGCAGATCTAATTTTGGGAAATTGATAAAAGCCTTTCAGAGCCATCAACTAGCTAGGGTAGAAGGGTATATCAAACAAAGAAGAGATAACTATGAAGTAATAGAACTGGGGGTTTTTGTGTGACTTTTAGACTACCTTTGAAGACAGTGCTAAAAAGGAATCCTTTTATATCTAGAGCTGGAAGGGAACTTAGAGGTTCTATGAAGTACACAGTCTTCATTTTCTGCATAAGGGCACTAAACTTACATAAGTAAATGATAGAGTCAGAGTTCTATGTAGTACAGTCTTCATTTTCTAGAAAAGGGCACTAAAGTCACATAAGTAAATGATAGAATCAGGGTTCTATGTAGTACACAGTCTTCATTTTCTGGAAAAGGGCACTAAAGTCACATAAGTAAATGATAGAATCAGGGTTCTAGATAGTACACAGTCTTCATTTTGGATATGGGCATTGAAGTCACATAAGTAAATGATAGAGTCAGGGTTCTATGTAGTACACAGTCTTCATTTTCTGGAAAAGGGCACTAAAGTCACATAAGTAAATGATAGAATCAGTTCCTGAACCCAAGTCCTGGGACTCCAAATTCAACTTCTTTATACTACATGAATATAGCATTCCAGACATGTTTGAAATAACATTATTAGAAGAAGCCATCTCCTGATGATTAAGTTGAAAAGTCACCCTCATGTTGATGCACTTGTTTTGAAAAATTCATAAACAATCCTCAGTATTTTCATTTCAGTGCTTTGTAGCAATTAGGTAGCACAGTGATTAAAAACTAGATTTGGACATAGGAAGACTTGAGTTGAATCCAGCCTAAGAAATGAAATTTCCTGGACAAATCACAACCTGTCTGCCTCAGTTTTCTCATCTGTATAATAGGGATAATAATAATACCTGTCATCCAGGGTTGTTGTGAGAATAAAATAAGTCTGTGTTATACACCATAAAGTGCTATGTAAATTATATTTTTTTTTATTAATAATAATGACGAAAGGTCATGTTTTTCATTACAAAGAATATTGGACTTGGAATTTGATGCAGGAGTGCTGGACCTGAATTCTGTCTCTGACCCATCTCAGCTATGGACCAGAAGTAAGTGATGATATATATCTCTCTTAGCTTTATTATCTCAACTAGAAAATGGTAGGGGGAAAGTAAGAAAGAACCTAGGATGTGCCAGGTACGGTGCTAAATGCCTTATAAATGTATTGGTTCTTTTCAATATTACTGTGAAGAAAGTAATTTGTAAATCTCAAAAGAGCTATAGGGCAGAGGTGTCAAACCTGGCTGCAGGCCACCTGAGGTATAAAGAACTCCTGAGCCAGATTAAAATATAATTGGTAAGTATTTAACAAAATATGTAAAAAATACTATAAAACACAGATGCATATTAAGTATCTAGAACATAGAAGCATGTTAATTTGTGGTTTTCTAAGTCAATGTATGGTCCACAGGGATATGTTTGAATTTGAGTTTGACACTGCTGCTACAGGCTCTCTCATTATGACTCCTAGAGACAGAAAGTTAGAATTTTTTCCTTCACTATCAAAGTCCTAAAAGGCAGTTTGATTTAGGGAACAGGAAGCTGGCCTTGGGGTCAGAAATCAGCCCCCTGTCTCTTACAAAAAATGAATGGGTGTCATTGGTTATTTAGTTATCTTCTCAATGAGTTTTTTAAGTATTAATTTGAAGAGTGATTGTTATAGAGAGAGGTAGTTTTCTAATGGGATGTTCCCTAAACCAATAAAAACAGGTCTGCCACCTCCAAAAAAAAATTGGTCCTCAGTATACCAGTCCTTTGAATCTTCTAGGATTCAAATATATTGATAGATATAAATCAATGAAAACAATACAAAATGGAATCCAAGTAGGTGGGAATTATGTAGAGTACAATGAAAATTTAGAAAAGAGAGAGATCATTAGATGTTGGAATAATCTGGAAAGTCTCTATGGAGGAGTTTTCACAAGTTTTAAACATGCAGGAATGTGTAAAAAACATATAAAAGTCTTAGAAAAAACATAACAACAATAGAAAATGGAAGAAAGTTATAACAAGGTTTGGTGCTAGTAATTGTGTCTAATGACACAGCCCCATTTAGATGTACCCAATTTTGAAGATGAGTCAAAAAAATTCTTTAGAATGCAGAGAGTATGAAAACAAAAGGACTCGGATCAGCAGAGGTCTACCCTTGGACAGCAATATCAATAGCATCAGAGCTTCAAGAGAAAGGGAACCATTTGAATTTTTCCCAATCCCATGAGCAAATACAAAACTATTCAAAAAAACTAACAATAAAACGCCTAACATTTAAAGGGCAGGAACTCTGTCTGTAGGTGCTTATGTATATGAATGTATTTGTAAACATATAGGAAGATTGCATAGGTTTATTATTGAAATCATATTTTCTTGCTTTTTAAATATTTTGCTGAAATTCTTTCCATTTCCCAAAGCCATAACATGAGTTGGTTGTAACTATTCTAAAAAGTAGGAAAGAAATAGATGGTTTCAGAATGTTAGTACTTGAGTTGGATGACCCTCAGAGCTAATTATAGGCTTGGCACATATTTTTTTTTTCTTTTAACTATAATAAGATATGGAGTGACAATGGAGAAGGCTAACATATTTTAATTTTCTTTAATCATGAAAGTCTTGCCTATTGATGAAGTGAAATAATAGGGAGTGGGTGACATGCATGGAATTGTAACATATGGAGAGCTATGCTATAAAATAAAAAACAAGAGAGTGAAAAAACAACTTTGTTGTGCCAATATACTCTTCTAGTTCTTACTTCATAGAATCATAAATAATTCAAGCTGAAAGAGTTATACATTTTGGTTTCACATTTGTTGCCTCTGATCCTTATATGCCATGTGACTATGGTCAAGCCTTTTAAATCCTCTAAACCCATTTCCTCACCTATAAAATGTGGCTAATAATTGTAACTATCTGGAGATGAAAGATGGAGTACAGAGTATCAGGAACAGAGAGGTCAATTTAGTTGTGTGAAAGGGAGTAATATCTAATGAAGCTAGAAAGGTTGAGGTCAGGTTGTAAAGGACTTTATAAGTTAAAAAAAAGAGGAGTTTCTAGTCAAATGCTTCTCCTGACACTCATTTCCTCTTCCCAGGATAATGGAGACATCTCTTCTGATAGAGAAATGTGCAAGCTGTGTTTTCAATTCTAGAGCTTGACAAATGGAAAGTGTGGACAGAGTGTTCTGAGAGATTCAAACCACTCTTTGGCTCATTGTTCAATTGCATATGTGTCTATATGTTTATTCACAATTCATCTCTGAGTGTTTTCAAATATTTTGTAATGTTTATGACATCATTTGGTTCTTCTAAGGTCTACATAACTCTGATGCTTCAGTCTTCAAAAACTGACCAAAGGATTAAATAAAGCCACCATTTTATTTGCCTTTTATCCTAATTCTGAAAATTATAGAATTTAACTTTTTAACTTAGCAAACATTTAATTAAGGTACTGAAAATGTGTTAAGTTGGTATAATGCACGATATAGAGTCTAAAGATGGGGATTTGATTGTTGTTTCTGATACTTAAAAGCTGTGTGACAATGATAATTCATCTCTAAGCTCCCCAGGTCTCAACTTCCTCACTTTTAAAATAAGGAAATCAATATTAGTAGTAACTAACCCATAGAATTGTCGTGACAGTGTAAATTTACTTAGCATTTACAAAATGCTAAGTAAACAAAAAGATAGAAAAATGTAGCTGAGGAGCAATCCAATCTGAAGATTCTCATATAATGTCAGAAAAATGACCACTATGAGACAATTTTTATCAGGAGCCATTGCAACTCATGAAGGTCATTCTATTATGGAATGGAAGGATTCGATCCTCTAGGAATGGAAACTTTTGTAATATGCACACATGCACACACACATATGCACACACACACACATACACCCACCTATGGAGGGTGGCGAATAATTTAGTTGATCAAAAGAATAAAATTCACAAAACAACACAGTATGAGAAATAGTAAGTTGCTACAATATTATGGAGGACTTTGAATGACTGAAATACATCTATTCTTGGAAAGTAATAAAAAGCCATCAAATTATGTTGAACTGAAGCATGATCATATCTATACATATTAAAGATAAGTGTGTCTATGATGTAAAAAAGCTGGACTGATGGGTGAAGAAAATAAAACAAAAAGACCTCTTAGGATGCTATAATTCACTGTACCTGTAATTTCCAGGGCTATATTTCAAGAATTCATAAATAAAAATGGGGAAAGACTTTAGCTTAAAGGGGCTAAGTTAGTCTCCTTTTGCATCCAAAGCCATTGCCAGTCATCATGACCCATGTCTTGCCATTGAATTACAATGACTCTGGAGGAGAGAGTGAGGCTGATGACTTTGCACAGCTCTGAGTCACTCAGATCCAATTCTCTTACAAGTCAAGAAACCCCTCTGATGTCATTGACCCACTTTGAGAATGAAGGACTAACAACAACTACCTGTAATAGATTGTTGGCAGTATGAATAGAGAGATGGGAACAAATGCAAGGTAAGAGATGAATATGGTGCGAATGTTTTACAAAATGAAAGAATGGGTGAATAATGATACTACCTAAAGAAATAGTGAAATTCTGAAGAATAAGAATAAGAAAGATTCTTAGTTTCTTATTTGGTGGGAAATATCAGCAAGTTTTTTTTTCAGTATGCTCTGCACAGTGTTTGCACATAGTGAGTGTTTAATAAATTATCTATCTATCATCCATCCATATTGCTAAATTTGAAATTCACAAAATGCATTAAATATTTTGCTTCATCGTGATTTTAAAGCAGAATGCATGAGTATGGTGAAGGGGGTTATTAAATCAACCAAAAGTTTGTCACACACCCCCATTAGCTAGGAATCATCGACCAAAAGACATATGGCCTGAGTTTTCTTTGTTTATGCTATAACTGATATCACAGTCCTTGAATTCAGATTATTTTAAAACTTTTTCTTGTTTAGTATTTTTTGTTAAACTTAAAAGAAAGATAAGTAAATTTTAAAATTAATTCAATGTTTTATTGGTTTGGTTAAAAATAAAATTAAAATGTCTTAATTGATGTAAAGTAGTTTAAATAAAAAGCTGAACTTCCCATAGCTGGAGGTCAAGAGGAAGAAAACCTGAGAGGGTTTCAAGATGATACCATATAAAAGCCAATTAAAGGAACTGGGACTGTTTAGTCGGGAGAAGAGAAAACTTGAGAAGGAACATGGCACTCGAATTCAAGTGTTTAATATGAAGGAATAGAATGTGGAAGAGGGAATAGACTTGTTCTGTTTGGCTCCAAAGGGTCCAATAGGGAAGAACTTGAAGCAAATGGATATAAAGTCAAATTTAGACTAGATATAAGAATAGATTTTGAATGATTAGAGCTATCCAAAAGTGGACTATACTGTCTCAGGAGGTAGTAGATTGCCTTTTATTGGAATTCTTTAACTAAAGGCTGATTGACTATTTATTGGGCATAATATAATACAGTTTATTTCATTCAGATTCAAGTTGAACTAGCTGGCCTTTGGGATCCCATCCAGCTATAATCACACGATTCCTGTGCTGTTATGCAAACAGTATCCGTTTATGACAATTCAATGTTTTAGGAACAAATCCCACTGTGTCATGGCCTTAGATTTTTTCATCCTTTAAATGAATGTTATTAGTTTTTAATCACCTAATATGGAAAGGTTATTTAAATAGTTTGAAGTAAGAAGTTTTTGAGCATATCTATACTTTTGAAAGATTAGGTTTCCTCAGACATTATTTTCATTAAATGTGGCTTTACTTGACCAAGAAATTGAGCCATATCCATTAATTTCTCATGAGATAGCAATTCATTATTTTTTCATCAAAGCTACCTGGTTACCAAACTTCTATTTATGTCATTTGCACTATCACATTCCCAATTACCCAGGCTTGAAATCTTAGGGTCATCCTCTTCTCCTCAGTTGCTCTCACTACTCATATTTGTTCAATTCTCAAGTTTCACTATTCCTACCTTCATAATGTCTCCAGTTATAGCTGCCACTGTGGTTTAGGCTTTTATTATCTCAAATCTCATTGATTATAATAGCCTTCTGCCTGCTCTTTATGTCTCAAGTCCTTAACTACTCTGTTCTACCCTCCTATTAGCTCCTAAAGAGCAGATCTGACCCTACCACTTCCCCATTAATATGCTCTCCATTTCCTTCAGGAGCAAATATAAAAGCCTTTGACTTTTAAAACCCGTGACTGTAATGACTGTGCTAGCATCCAGGACACCCCAGAATCAGCCAGAGTCAGGATAAGCAAAAGTCCTTAGTCTTTATTTTTGTTCATTAGGGATAGAAGTGAACTGGATGGAAGCAGAATCTCTGCAACCATCTTCTTCGTCATCTACCACTAAAGTGACTCTGGCTCATCTTACTCCACCTACAATCCTCTGTATACACCAATCATTGAGCCAGCACAGGATAATGGGAAGGACCATTTTCCAAGCATAGGCCCATAGAATATTGTCCAATCATTAATTAGCCCTAAGTGCTTGACCCGACCTCAGTGCAACGACTCAAGAGTTTCAGCCTTCTACACATGACAACCTGCCATCTTCCTACATTTCCAGATTCCTTATACTCTCACCAACACCCCTCCATAATTATTATCTTATTCAGTAACCCTGACCACCTTGCTATTCTTTCCACATGACATTCTTTCATCCAGCTCTGTGCTTTTTCACTGATGATGTTCTGTCTACAATGCTTTCCCTTCTCACTTCAGTTTACTGTTTTTTTTCAAAACTCAGTTCAGATCTTACTTTTCATATGAATCTTTTCCCCCAGGGTCCCCCAGACCCTTTTCTTGATATAACTTCCCGGAAATTAGCTTCCATTTGCACTGTATATGTATACAGGATTATATGTACAGAATTATTTTGGTATCTTTCCTACCAATAAAATATAAACTCCTCAAAAACAAGAACCATGATTAGTTTTTTTTTTTTTTTTTTTTTTTTTTTTTTTTTTTTTTTTTTTTTTTTTTTTTTTTTTGCTTTTCTTAGAACTTAAGATAGGCTAGTGCCTGGAATGTTCTAAGTACCTAATACATGTTTCTTATTAGAGCTGATGATGCTGATGCTGTTATTGTGTACTCTCCATTGAGGCTTTAGGAGTGCAATGTTTTCAAAGTCCCTTAGGATTCAACAATTTTATTCAGTTTGAAAAACATTAATTAATTCTCTACTATTCTCTATACTGTACTAGGCTTTGGAACTACCAAGATAAAAATAAAATAATCTCTACCTTCAAGGAGATTAATTCTAATGGGAGCACATGACATTCATGTAGAGTTATTACAAAGTAGGATGTGATAAAAAGCAAAAAGAGATATTCAACCTAAGTCCTCTGGAAATATTTGAAAAGAAAGAGAATGCTTTTGACTGAGGATCAAGGAGCTACTAGCCAGCCCTTACTCATTTCACCTCCAACAAAACCATCAATAATAATTAGCATCAATGGAAATCTCTTTCATTGCTGATACCCCATCTCCTTACCATAGGACTACAATTTGATTTGTAGTTTAAAATATGTATTAAATGAATAAAGAATGAAAATAATAATTTACCAAATCTTGCTAACCAATTACTAAAGAATTTTGCTTTTTAAAATAAAAATAAACATTATTAGTATTAGCTTCATTTCAAATGTACTGATTCTTTTTTTTCATGTAATTATTTTAAAATATGTTTGGAGACCATTTGTGGTATCTTTTTCATATCTTGTTTTTTATAAAACTTGATCCCAAAAGAAGCATTTGTAGTCATGTGAAAAACAGTTTTTAAGCCTGATATACTGTAGCAAATTAAGGTTTCAAAGGAAAAAAGGACACACCCAAAGTGACAAGTTTCAATCCTGAGTAATATGAGATGTCAGAGACATAACTTATTAACTGGATTCCTTTACAAGAATGCTCACCAACCAATATCTAGTCCTGTAACTGGCTCAACCACATTACTGTGTTTCACACACAGTTCTTAGAAATTCTTTTCATTTAAGTTGGGGATGTTGCCTTCAAACTGGGGGCCTCAGGACTTTAAATAAAAGGCAAACTTTGCAGGTAGTTTGTTTGTTTTAACTTTTCTGTCTAGAAGGGTGATAAAGGAATGATAAAAATCAGTTAGATCTATTTCCTTGAGATTTTTTGTACCACCCAATAGTTCTTTCTCTTACAATGTGGTTTTAATGAAGGGTCTTTAGTAGATAAAAGCATTCTTTGCTGGGGTATTACAGAGGAAAATTTGGTGATACTCAATACTTGTCTTTGACAGTGTAAATTCTATCTCTTATGAGTTATTGATATTATTTTAGCTGCTTTCTTAAAAATGAGCATTGGAGTCTTTAAATAATTATGCATAAAATCTCTGGCATGGTATTTAATCAATCAAATCTCTTTACAGTCTCTATTCAGGTTGTGGTCAGCTGTGGGGAAGATGGATTTAGCTGAGGGTGGAGTGAAGAACATCCCTATCCCTGCTAATCAATGATTGTTTGGGCTGGCTTTCAAGATGACCATCTCCTTCTGGGAAGTCTGTTTCCTTGAGCAATCCAGTCACATCAGTGATGTCTCTACATTTGTTTATGGTTCATCCTTTTAGTTCTTTTTAGGCAAAAACTTGAGCTTTAAAAAATATAGCAGCAAACAAATGAAAGTCTTTGAAGGTTTTCCCCTTTGGGGGGAAATTTAGTAGTTATGAAATATAGCTATGATTCCAAGAAGGCTTGGAAAAGATGATGAAATTTGTAGAGGTTGGTTAAAAAAATAATAGCCTGTGAACAAGGCTCATTTCTGAGGATTTTAGTTTATTACTTTTCATTAATTAAGAAGAGTAAGCTCAATAGAAAGCAGTATTTCTAAACCCACATGTGTTTATTTTGAGAGGAGGAGGCAAGAAGGAAGGATAGTGGAGCTCAAGCAGAAAGAGGAATACTAAAGACATTTCTAGAGTTAAGACTTAAAAAATATAAATGAATAAACAATGAGCTAAGTTTCTTAATAAGATAAATGAGAGATCATTGAGAAATATTGCCCATAACTGTCTATTATGTTGAAAGGTAGCAGGACAATAGAACCCAAGAAGATGAATATTTACATTCTACCCTTAACACTTAGCAATGTGACCATAGGTAAATTATTTAACCTCAATGAGCCTTAAGTTTCTTTGTTTATAAAATAGGAAAAATAATCACTATAGAATTTATTAAACAGGGTCGTAAAGATTAAATGAAATAATGTATATAAATCACTCGGCAAATATCTAAGCCCTATAAAACTATAAATTGTCATTATTATCCACATCTTGGTGGCACGCTACTGATTTCTGTCTGAGCTATTATGTTTCACCTGGAATAATCCATCTCTTCCCCTTTGCAAACACCTATCCACTGAGAATTTCCTTGATTAAAGTTTGTCAGAAAAATTCTACTTCCCATCAACTCATTAAGTTTTTTGTAAAGGTGGTGGGGAATGGGTTTAGCTCAGCTTCCCCAGTACACAGAAGGCTCTCTTAAAGAGACAGCTGAAAATAAATTATCACATGAGTGGAATGCTGATAATTTTATTTAGCTGATTTGAGTTTGGGTGAAGCTTGATCATGTTTTATAAATAATACCTTCTGAGGATGATTGAAAGGCAAAGAAAGGAATGGATAAAGTACATGAAGTATTTCCTGAGAACTAAATATCTGGTTTGTTTACTGCAGATTTTTTAGGGTAAGTCAAGTCCAAGCAAAGTGCAAGACACTTCACAAATTCTCTGAGTTTTCACTGATTATATTACATCATGTCTCAGGCTCCAGGAATTATCTCACAGCACCTCTTTTTGACTTACTGTAATACTGGGAACTACATTCTAAAAATCAATGTATATTTGGTTTCACTTTAGAAAGCCTCAACAATGGCAGTCTAAAATACACTTTAGTACATTCATTGCGTCATTAAAGGTCAGCTGCTGTTGACAAACCTGAGATTTCCTGTAACTCCATAAAGGACATTCAGCATCTATGATGCTTTAATTCACAGGGGAGCAATTGGTAAGATCTTTAGGATGAAATTCTTTCAAATTTGGCATTTGATTGCTGTCTTTTCTAGCTATTCCTCTGCTGATTCAACGGTCAGAATTTGTGAATTGAGTTCATGCCCACTTTGACTTTTATTTTTGCGTTTGCTGTGTAAGGCTTTTAAAAGTTCAGTCTGGGAAGTGTATCCTATATTGCTCTCTCCAACACTTCCCCGATTTTAATGATAGATTTCTGAATAGGCACAACAGGATTCATGTGAAGATAAAAGAGTATAATAGAAATAAAAGTGTTTTGAAAACCTAAATGTACTCTATAAAAGTAAGATGGTGCTATTGTTGTTCAGTTTTGTATTTCAGTATATTTTAAACATTCCAAACCTAATGATTCTAGCAACCTCAGAATGTTAATATATCATGTTAAAATAGGTTTATCACATCTTCTTCATAACCTCCAAACTGGAATTAAATTGTAGCTTTAAGAGTGGCTTCCCAGGACTTTTTCCTTTCATGAATTTTCATTGTCCATTCTTTATATTTAAGCAAATCCTCAATTTCAATAACAAATCATTTCAATACTCAGTAAAATTTATGCAATGGAGACATCAAGTGATCTTTATTTATTTGTTTATTTATTTATTTTTTTTGCCAATCGACAGAAATTGCCTTTGGAGGGATAAAGCTGTATGTTTGGGCAGAGGATAGTATGTTTGTATATATGTCTATGTGTGCACTCAAGTTTGTATGTATTTATTTTTATAGTTGTATTCATTCATGCATATATATGTGTATGTTTATATATTGTCCTCCCTGATGATATAGCCATTGTTATTTTCAGAAGATTTTTTTTGTTAAGTCCAGAAGCCTGTAATTCTTAAAATGATCTCTGAACCTTATTTAATGCAGCAAACCACAAAAAGAACAGTGTTGAACTTTGGTGTCTGCAAGTCAGAAAGTAATAACTTTCCTCATCTTTTCTGTAAGCGACTTGGGCCCTATGATGAATGCAGACCGTTTCCTCACAAGGTTTTCTTGATATTATACACTTGTAACAAATAAGGTTAGAACCTTTAAAATATAGCATTTAGTAATGTGCTGGAAATAGCTTCTTCTCGATTCCTTTAAAGGTCACTGCATTTGCTTTCCAGTGGTAATTTTAGCTCTGTCCTCTACAGAGTGGAACTGAGAACATGCCTGCCAATGCTCCTTCAATTTTCCAAAGATTGAGAGTAAAATGGCAGGGTCTTTCTCATAACATGTGTGTGTGTATAGGAATAGATATTTTCACATGAATTTTCAGTTAGAGATATGCTATTTCTACCAGCTTACCTGTCTAGCATATATTACTGTGGGACTTAGTGGCAACTAAAAGGAAAACTGAATTAAAGGTGTGATGCTATATGAGTAGATTTTGCATCTGGTGCTCTATGAATGCTTTTCTTTCTCTCCCCTTACACTTAAATAAAAGTAGATGAGTAAGACCATAGCAACACTTCTGTACACTTTGTTTACAAGCTCTGCTGTCTATATTCTGACCAAATGAATGCATTCTTTAAACCTACAACCCTAGAGCAAAACACATTAACTATTGCCAAATTACTGAAAGCAGTATTTGGTGGAGGGGACTGAGAGAATAGTGTTTTGGTAGGGAATGACAAAAATAAATGATCCTTTCAGCATGATAAAAAATTGTTTTCAGAGTCATCACCATCATCATTAATCTTAGACTACCTATAAGAATACACATGGTTTTATTAGGGTTATAGTTAGACTAGATGCAGAGCTTCTTAAACTTTTTATATCCACCATCCTTTTTCACACAAGAAATTTTTTTGTGCATGATACTAGATATGTAGATATATAAAATAAGTATACAAATCAAACATTTGCTAGTAATAAATCATAATTTTGTGACCTCCACATTCAGTTACACGACCCCATTTGGAGTTGCAACCTACAATTTAAGAAATCCTTGGGCTAGAGGTACTAGCCTCTACTTTCAAGGATCTTACAGAGTTTCAGTTTCATTTTTCTGTCTTTGCTCACCCTGTTCTCCACCAGGAAGTCTTTCCCATCTCCCTCTCCTCCTATTTCTACCCATTTTTCTTTTTTGTTTGCTTGTTTTTTTTCAAGGAGCTTTCATTTTTTTTATTATAGCTTTTTATTTACAAGATATATTCATGGGTAATTTTTCAGCATTGACAATTGCAAAACCTTTTGTTCCAACTTTTCCTCTCCTTCCTCCCACCCCTTCCCCCAGATGGCAGGTTGACCAATACATGTTAAATATCTTAAAGTATAAGTTAAATACAATATATGTATACATGTCCAAACAGTGATTTTGCTGTTCAAAAAGAATTGGACTTTGAAATAGTGTACAATTAGCCTGTGAAGGAAATCAAAAATGCAGGTGGACATAAATAGAGGGATTGGGAATTCTGTGTAGTGGTTCATAGTCATCTCCCAGAGTTCTTTCCCTGGGTGTAGCTGGTTCAGTTCATTACTGCTCTATTGAAACTGATTTGGTTCATCTCATTGTTGAAGAGGGCCACGTCCATCAGAATTGATCATCATATAGCATTGTTGTTGAAGTATATAATGATCTTTTGGTCCTGCTCATTTCACTCAGCATTCTACCCATTTTTCAAGGATCAACTCTATATTTCAAACTTTTTCTCTCCTTCCATCTAAGCGATCTCTCTTTCTTCTGAATTTACCATGAAACTCATTTAGCCCTTAGCAAATATTGCTTTATATTATTAGTTTTGTGCAAATATATTTTCTCTGGTCTTGAGAGGAGAGACTGTATCTTATGTTTAATTTAGTTCAATAAACATTTATTAAGTACATCTTATTGCTGGGCACTGTGCTGTTAGGAATACAAAAAGAGACAAAAGATGGTCCTTGCTCTCAAAGAGTTTACAATCTAATGGAAGAGACAACATGCAGAAAAATACATACAGAGCAAGCTATATAAATGATAAAAAGGAAATAATTAAAAGTTAAAAAGCACTGAAATTAAGAGGGATTAGGGAAAGCTTTCTTTAGAAAGTAGTATTTTAGTTATGATTTAAAGCAAGTCAAAGAGGTCAGTAGTTGGAGCAGAGGAAGGAGAATATTCCAAACATGGGGAACAGTCAGAGAAAATGCCCTGAGTCAAGAGAGGAATTATTGGGGAGTAAGTTGCAGAAGACTAGAAAAGTAGGAGAGGATGAAATTATAAATATATTTGAATAGTAGACTATTTTGTATTTCCCCCTGGAGGCAATAGGAAGCCACTAAAAGTTATTAAATAGGGAAATAATATGATCAGACCTGCATTTTAGGAAAATATCTTCAATAATTGAATGGAAAATCATTTGGCTTTGTAATTTAAGTGATTTCCTCCCCCCATCCCAGCCTTCTGCCAGTGCCTATTCTCCTTAAGTGGATAACTCAGACACTCAAAAATGTGACTGCAATTTACCTTTCCATCCTGATCTCAGGTAACCCCTCTTTATATACTTTATATATCTCAGTTAAACTGGGTTAGTTGCTGTGCCTTCTCCCATTTTCATGACTTTATTTTGAATGGTACCCATGGCTGGAATGGAGTCTCTCTTTCAGCAGCCTCATCTCTACATATATAAGTCCTCCCTTTCTTCTAGGCTTCAACAAAATGTCACCTTCTCCCTAAAGATTCTAAGATTATCAATTAATTTATTTTGAATAAAAAATATTTATCCAGAACTATGGTCCAATCATTCTTTTCAATTTTCTATTGTATCTGCTTGATAATATAAACTGGTATCCTCCCAGACACTTTTTAGTATATAGCTCTTTTGATTAGATTTGTATACAAATACATTCTTATCCAGATTGATTCTTCACTTCTGTTTAGGAATATCAACTTTATATTGTAAATATATGATCCAGAAATTTTTTAAAAATTAACTCTATTTGATTATCATATTCTGCAATTTATGGCCCATTGACATAATCCCCTATTCTCTCCTACTTTATGCCATTTTTTTGATAAAGGGTAATCTTTCTCCTTGCCAAGAACTATTTTTTTTATATATGTCTGTTCTCTTCTCATAAAATCCCCAGGAGATTGGTTCCAGGATCATCCCTTTCTTTTCTTTAATCTAATCTTTGGTTGTTCCCTAACTAGTTCCTTCCCTGCTGCCTTTAAATATTCCCAAATTTCTCCTGCTCTTAAAAAACCCTTAACTAGACCCTACTATGCCCTCTAATAATCATCATATATTTTTTCCCTTCCTCAGACAAATTCCTAAGAGAAAAAAATGCATACAATTATAGCTTTCATTTCTCTCACTATCTCACAATTCTTTGTAAATTGGTACCTGATCTCATTATTTAACTGAGAATATTCTCTCCAAAGTAACCAGATCTGATGGCCTTTTTTCAATCCTCAGTTTTCTTGACCTCTACAACACTTGATACTCTTAATCACTGTCTTACAAAAACCTATCCCTTCTCTAGGATTTTCTCACTTTGTTCTTCATTAGTTCTACTTATTTGAACATTCCAGTTTCCTTTCCAATAAGATGATTCATATAATTCCCCTAACTGTGGGTATACTCCATTACTCTTTCATATGTTATCTTCTCATCTATATATACTCCTTTACTTGATAATATCATAAATTCTCACAAATATAATGATCATTTCCATGAAAATGACTTCCAAATCTTCCCATATATGTACAGTCACTTTTCTGAGCCCCAGTCCCCCATAACCCTCTATCTATTGGAAATTTCTAGTTGGTTTATTTGCAGATACCTCATGTATAAAACAGAACTAATTTTTCTCTTTCCAACTCATTCTTCTGAACATTCTTCTTCCTCTTGTTCTTTCTATTCATTCAGGGTCATAACTAGATAGCATATTAGATAAAGCCCTGGGTCTTGAGTCAGGAATATCTGAGTTCAAACCTGAATTCAGATACTTACTAGATATGCAACTATAGGATAGTCATGTAATCTGTTTGCCTCAGTATTCTCCTGTGTGAAACGGGGATAATAACAGCATTTTCTTTCTGTAGTTGTGGTGGCAATAAAATAAGATAATATTTATAAAGTGTTTAAATAGTGTCTGTCACATAGTAGGTATTTTTTTAATTTTTAACTATGATTATTGTCTTTAACATAGCTCATATTTAATTAGTTGTTATTGTCATCTTTGTGTCATCTCTCCAATTCAAGCTTTTCTTTTTATCCATTAAACTATAATCCTGCTTGAATCCCCCTTCTCTTCTCACCTGAATTATTTCAATCACATCCTAACTGGTATCCCTGCTTCAGGTCTTCCCCTACACAGTGCCATAATGATTTTCCTTCCTTCCATGTAGGTCTGACAATGTCATTCTCTTTTTCTGTAAACTCTAGTGGCTTCCTATTAGTTCTAGGATCAAATATAAATAAATTCCAAATATGTAAATTCCAAATAAACTCCTATCTTTGTCATTTAAAGCTCTATACAACCTGGCTCCAACCTACATTTCTAGTTTTATTATAGATTATTTCCTCTCATATTTTCTGTGGTCCAGTTACACACACAACTTTCATTCCTTCTTATTGCCTTTGCACTTACTATCCTTCACGCACTGTTTTATCATCAATACCTCTCATACACCTTGTCTTTTTAAAGACACAGGTCAAGAGCCACCTTCTACAGAAGGGCCTTCCTGATAATCCCATTATTAGTTCCCTCCACAATCATTTTGAATTTACATTGTTTCTCTTTTGCATATATCTATATATGTACATATTTTCCCCTCATAGCTCCCAAAATTAATATTACTTGGGAGGCAGGACTTATTTTATTTTTGCAATTATGTCCTGACATAGCACCCCACTAATAGCGGGATGAATGAATGTTCATTCATTCACTCATTTAGTTTAAAAAAAATGGAAACACAATTATCCATCACTCGGGTAATATCTGAAAAAACTAAATGTTATTGACCTAAAAAGAACATTTAGAACAACACAGGACATGTACTGAAACATAATATGGAACAGAATCAGGATGACAACATACCGAATGACTCAATGACATAAATGAAAAAAAAAACATTGAAAGACAATTAAGTTTAATTAGTTGTTATACTTAATTTAGTTCCTGAAGAACTGATAGTATAACCCAGCTCTCTCTTCTGAGCAATGAGGGTCTTCAAATATGGAATGTGGCATTTAATGCCAATTTCCATATTTATAAAATGAGGGAGTTGAATTAAATGACCTCGAAGTTCCCATCCAGTTTTCATTTTGCTTAACTTTTTCCTTTTTACAAGATAATCTTCAGTACTGAGGATAAATTAATAAGCAATGACTATGGTGTTTTTGTTTTTACAAATATTATGAATCAACTTTTAAAACAAGAAATGATATTAATAAGTCAGCAGTAAGGAAGCCTTTTTTTTGTTTGTTTTAGCTGGTAGCAAATGAAACAGTGATATACAGAATCTTAGAATCATAGAGCTGGAATTCCCTTTTGAATCCGTTACTCTGTCTGGTTTCAACCCTATAGTCCCAGATATCTCAGATAAGATCACCTTTAATCTCATCAGTCATGCTGCTAACTCAAGTCTTGATTGAAAATAGAGTGTCATGTAAAAGGAAAAGCAAATAGGCCAGTGTTGGGGAATCAAAGATGGTGAAAAAGAAAGTAAAGTATAAGAAGATTGAAAAAGGTAGGAAATGGGCCAGCATAAAAAGGGTTTAAAAGCTTTTGAAACAACTTTATATTTGATTCTGGATGAGATATGAAGTCACTGGAGTTTATTAATAAGGTGATGGCATGATCAGATCTCTGTATGTCTAGATTATAAAAGGAAGTCAAATTTGTAATCCATTTTCTGTGTCCGTTTTCTAATTTTAGACAGATGCTATTTTGTACAATGAACTTGAGCCAGATTTGAACAGGAAGAAGTGATCAAATGAGATCACATTTGGAAGACTGCAATATTTTTAATGATTATATATCCTGCTTGCTTTTATTAATGACCATCTTTTAAAATTGAAAAGCATTGTGAAATTCTTGTCCTTTGCTTTTTCTTTACTTTCTTTTCTGACTAGTAAAGGTTATCTTTCTTTTTCAAAATTTTTTTTATTGAAGCTTTTTATTTTCAAAACTTATACAAGGATAATTTTTTGCCATTGACCCTTGCAAAACCTTGTGTTCTAATTTCCCCCCCTTTCCCTACCCTCTCTTCTAGATGACAAGTAACCCAATATATGTTAAACATGATAAAAATATATGTAAATCCAATATAGGCATATGTATTTATACAATTATCTTGCTGCACAAGAAGAATCAAATCAAAAAGGGAAAAAATGAGAAAGAAAATAAAATTTAAGCAAACAACAAAAGAAGTGAAAGTACTATATTGTGATCCACATTCAGTTCCCACAGTCCTCTAGGCTCTCATCATCATAAGATCATTGGAATTGGCCTGAATCATCTCATTGTTGAAGAAAGCCACGTCCAGCAGAATTGATCATCGAATAGTCTTGTTGTTGCCATGTGCAATGATCTCCTCGCTCTGCCCACTTCACTTAGCATCAGTTCATGTAAGTCTCTCCAGGCCTCTCTGAAATTCCCCTGCTGATTATATAACAATAAATTCCATAACATTCATATACCACAATTTATTCAGCCATTCTCCAAATTGATGGGCATCCACTTAGTTTCCAGTTTCTTGCCACTACAAAGAGACCTACCACAAATAGTCTTGTACATACAGGTCCCTTTCCCTCCTTTAAAATATCTTTGGGACATAAGCCCAGTAGAAACATTGCTGGGTCAAAGAGTATGCACAGTTTAATAAAAAAGGTTATCTTTCTAATGCTAACATCAATAACATTCTTCTGGTGATGCCATATAGTTGTTATCCATGGAATATCACAATCTCAGTTGTAGATGACTCAAAGGCTATGTGGTTTTAGATAGTCACTTAACCTCTCTGTCTCTCAATTTCCAAATCTATAAAACAAGGAGGTTGAATTAAATGACCTTGAAGTTTCCATCCAGTTCTATGAATCTATGCTCAATGACAATCGAGGAGCTCCCAATGGCTATCAGAAGGGTTATGTATTGATGATGACTTGTATATAACAATTAGCATTAAAGATAGCATCAAGGACATTTATTCATATTTTTTAAATTATTCCTATTTTTAAAAGAGGGGGGGCTGATAATATAACAAGTAAGAACAGAGGATAATGGATGTATAGTCTATGTAATGCACATAGTAAAAAAAAAAAAAAAAAAAAAAAAAAAAAAAAAAAAACTAAGGAAAACCTCCAGGACATTGTATATCCTTTAGGAAGAATGCATGGAAAAACTTGAATGAGAACTGTTGATGATGAGTTATCATATATGGGTTCCCCTCTGCAGTAGTGGAGACAGTGCTTCCTGTGAGATCATGAATCTTTCAAAGTTCCTTGTTCATGTCTCCTCAGATGAAATGAGTTCCTTGAGGGCAGGTATAATTTCATTTGGATCTTTATATTTCCAGCATCTATCACAGTGTTTTGTTCATAGTAGGCCCTTAATATATGTTCGTTAATTGAATGATTCATAGACATTGAAGCAAAATAACCCAAAGAGTGTGCCTGTTTTTTCAGTTGCAAAGAAACTAGCCAGCTCCTGCTGAAGCCAATGGGAGCAGGGAGTTACCTCTGACAATCTCAGAGTAAAAATCTAATTTCTTCCCATTTTCTCAGAGGGTGCATTTTATTCCATTTCCTCTCATCTGCACGTCTATCATTTGCATATTAAACTAATGAGTGGATCAATTATTTAAAACTGGTGGTACTTTATTATGTCCAATTAAGTGTTTAATCAGGACATTGTGGACTTTAATCCTCCAAAGGCACAATCATGCTGCACAAATTAAACGGCCCAGCAAAATTTCACTAACTACTTCTTGTGCTTCAAGGGCCCAGGGTGGAATTAATCCCTGGTGAAGTTTTTACCCAGGCCTGAAGGTGAACTTGAGGAAGTTTACTCACAAAAAAGGGACATGTGCACCAAATAATTGCTCCTTCCCACCACACCCACCCCCAACCTCTGCTAGTCTTGAATGGAAATAATAATAGTAACAATTGGCTGCAGCTGAAGATGATAATTACGTGGTCCTGAACTGAATGTTGACTGTGGAATGGTAATTATTGCTGGGGCTCCAGGGACATGGCTCATGGAATCATTGTCATACAACAAACTCAGAAGATTGTTCTCAGGTGAAACATGTATTGATTTTGCTGTTTTCTAGGCTCCTGTAAAGCAACCGACCATGCAATTTAAATGTCTATTAGCCAAACATCAATATGAATAAAGTGTTAAAAAATTTTAAGTAGAAATTATCTCACAAACAATTATACTATATCTGACTGTAAGTGTAGTCAGCTCCATTTTTTTAAAATTACTATGTCACTTCCTTTTTAAAATATGTGAGAAGTTGTATTTATTGTCATAAAATCCTCTTCCACATAGACAGAAGGCATGGAGTCACAGGTCAACCCTTTCCCATATTAGCAGCTGTTCTTATTGAAGAAGTCACTGTCCCAAGCAAATACTGGGAGCCACATAAAAAAATAGATAGGAATAGACTGGAAGAGCATTCAATTCAGTCAAATCAATTCAATGAACATTTATCAAATAATTCCAATATGTTCAGCATTATACTAGGGACTGTGGATACAAAAACAAAAATGGTAGAGCTCCTGCCCTCAAAGAGGGTATACTCTCCTGGATGAAAAAAGTTAAGTTAAAGAGAAAATAGGGATACATGGAATTGAATTGAGTCAGGACTTCATCAACAACCCAGAAATGGAAAATTGATTCTGAGCATCTAAAAATTGCTTAGCGTGACAATTAGTGAGGCAATTCTAATGTCTTCTGCCCTCTTTTGTTGTTGCCTATGAGCAACATGTATGACCATTTCAAGCAGGAATGCCAACCAACAGAATACAGAAGGATGTTTTTCTTCATTGCTTTAACCAATAGGAAAAAGCTGCATTTGGAACAAGGAGGGTCATTAAACCCAAAAAGTTCACATATATGGAAGGCTTGGTGGCTGCAGATCATTTTTTATCAGCTTGGGAAGAAATGTATTGTTAATAGCTTAACAGCTAACATGTTTCTTGGTCATTTTGTGGTTAGGCACTCTATTCCTTAACTATAAATTTCCATTCTCCCTTCTTTTAAGGAAAAAAACATGTAAACTAGTTTGTTTATATGAAAGACCTCAATAAAAATCAATATTGATAGTTTTCAACTGTGAGGTAGTCAGTCCCAAAAGAAAAATAATCTGAACAAGCTTTTCCTAAAATTCTACCTGAGTTTTTTATAGCTGTTCCCCTGAAAGACATAAGATTCACACGTATAAGTAAATTTTCAGAGCTAGCCCAAGATGTAATTAAAAACACATTTTTTTCATGGATTAAAGTATCATTTAGAAATGCATTTGTAGTATGCTTTGTTACACATTTTTTCCACAAATGTCCCTTTCATACTTTCTTTCTGACTTGTCTGTTTCTCTGTTTCTGTTTCTCTGCCTCTGTCTGTGTGTTTCTGTATCACTGTATCTCTTTCTCTGCCTGGCTGTCACTCTTCCTTTCTCCACATCTAATAGTATAAGAAGAGGTTTGTTGTAGTTTGGGTTTGGTAATGCAAGTTGTGGATCTTCAAATATTAACACACTAGAAATACTGTATCACTCTTCCTTCCTTTCTTCAAAACTGGAAATCACTTAATTTTCTTCACAAAAGTTCACCAAAGGGTCAAATTTTCCCACCATTCCCTAAATTCAGGTCAGTCTACAGGAATAAACATGGGTAAAAATTAAGATGTGCAATATGGAAAAAAAGCAATTTTACAGCTGTTTAAAGGGCGGCTATAAATCCCCTATGTAACAGAGAACTACTCTTGATTTCTTTTATTTATCCTTCACTTCAATCATAGTGCTTATTTACCAGAAGAGAACAAGAGTAAAGGCCCTCCAATTGCAAAAAAAAAAAAAAAAAAAAAAAAAAAAGTGCCATCTAGTCCCAAATTCTAATAGCAAATGAATATTTCGACTCCTTTCAGTTACTTAGGTTGACAACTTCTCAGCATTATCCCTAATGCTTCATTTTCCTTTCACCTGTGACTATTTAGTGAATTCCCAAGACCAGTCAATTCAAACAGTAATTACCATTGCTCAGGCCTTTACCATCTCTTGCTTGATTATGACAGTGATCTCCTGCCTCTAGTCTCTCTCAACTCAGATCCATCCTTCAAACAGTTCTCCAAGTATTCTATTCCTTTAAAAAAAACAATTATTTTTTACAGTCATTTAAAACATTTGAGTTTCAAATTCTCTCCCTCCTTCCAAACCCTCACCCACCCCTTAGAAGGCAAGAAATACAAAATTAAGTATGTAAGTGAAAAAATGAAAAGCACATATTAACAATATTGACCCCCAAAGAGCAAGAAAAATGAAGTTAAAATTATACTTCAATCTGCACTCAGAGATCATTAATTCTTTCTCTCGGAAAGTGGAAGCATTGTTCATCATGGGTCCTCGGTAATTATCTTTGATCATTGTATTAATCAAACTAGCCAAGTTTCTCACAATTTGTCATTGTTACAAAATTGCTGTTGTTATCTACAATGATCTGCTTCTGCTCACTTCACTCTGCATCATTTTATATAGGTCTTTTCCAGTTTTTCTAAAATTGTCCCCCATATCACTTCTTTTCTTTTTTGAGTTCTCCAAATACATGCAAAGATAATTTTCAACATTCATTTTTGCAAAACCTTGTGTCCAGTTTTTCTCTCTTCTTTCTCCATCCCCCTTCCCTAAGCAGCAAGCAATTAACTATAGATCAACATGTACAATTCTTCTAAATGTATTGCCATATTCATCATGCCACACAGGGAAAATCAGATCAAAATGGGAAAAACATGAGAAAGAGAAAAAATAACAAGGGAACCAACACCACCACCACCACCAAAAAAGGATGAAAATACTATGCTTTGATCTACGTTCAATCTCCATAGTTCTCTCATGTGAATGGCTCTCTCCATCACAAGTCTATTGGAATTGCCTTGAATCAGCTCATTGCTGAAAAGAGCCAAGTCCATCAGGTGATCATCACATAATCTTGTTGCTATGTTCGATGTTCTCTTGATTTTGCTCACTTTACTTGGCATCAGTTCATATAAGTCTTTCCAGGCTTTTCTAAAATCAGCTTGCTTGTCATTTCTTATAGAACAATAATATTCCATTACATTCATATACCATAACTTATTAAGTCATTCCTCAACTGATGGTCATTCACTTAGTTTTCAGTTCCTTAACACTACAAAAAAGATTGTTATATTTTGCACATGTGGGTCCTTTTTCCCTTTTTATGATTTCTTTGGGTATAGATCCAGGAGAGACATCGTTGGATCAAAGGGTATACACAATTTCATAGCTTTTTTGGACATGGTTCAAAATTGCTCTCTAGAATGGTTGGATGAGTGCACAACTCCACTAATAACATATTAGTGTTTCAGTTTTCCCACATCCTCCCAACATTTATCATTATTTTTTCCTGTCATATTGGCCAACCTGAGAGATGTGAAGTGGTAACTCAGAGTTGTCTTACTTTGCATTTCTCTAATCAAAAGTGATTTAGAGCATTTTTTCACGTGACTAGAAATAGGTTTAAAATTGTTCATATCCTTTTACCATTTATCAATTGGACTACATTGGATTTGTTTGTACAAATTTACTTTAAATTTAACATAATCAAAATTATCCATTTTGCATTCCCTAATGTTCTCTGGTTCTTCTTTGGCTATAAATTCCTCCCTTCTCTGCAGATCTGAGAGGTAGACTATCTCTTATTCTCCTAATTTGCTTATAATATCACCCTTTATGTTTAAATCATGAACACATTTTGACTTTATCTCAGTATAAGGCATTAGGTGTCGTTCAGTGCCTAACTTCTGCCTTACCATCTTCCAGTTTTCCCAGCAATTTTTGTCAAATAGTGAGTTCCCAGAGGCTGGGGTCTTTGGTTTATCAAACACTAGACTACTATGGTTGTTTACTATTTCTTCTTGTGAACGTAACCAATTCCACTAATCCAGTACTCTATTTCTTAGCTAGTACTCCAAATGATTTTGGTGACCACTGATTTATCTATCTATCTGTCTGTCTGTCTATCTATCTATCTATATACAGAGAAAGAGAGAGAGAGAGAGATATCTAGGCCACCCTTATTTGCATTTTTTTCATTAATTTTCTTGAAATTCTTGACCTTTTGTTCTTCCAGATAAATTTTATTATTATTTTTTCTAGCTCTAAAAAATAATTTCTTGGCAATTTGATTGGTATGACACTAAATATGTAGAATGATTTATGTAGAATTGTCATTTTCATTATATTATCTTGGCTTAATCATGAATCCTTGATATACTTCCAATTGATTAGATTTAACTTTATTTGTGTGAAGTGTTTTTTTTTTTTATTTTATACATATAATTCCTGGCTTTGTCTTAGCAGATAGACTCCCAACTATTTTATGTTATCTACAGCTACTTTAAAAGAAATTTAAATTTCTTTCTATTTCTTGCTTCTAGACTTTGTTGGTAACATATAGAAATGTCAATGATTTATGTGAGGTTTATTTTATATCCTGCAACTTTGCTAAAGTTGTTAATTGTTTCTAGTAGTTTTTTAGTTGAATCTCAAAGATTGTCTAAGTTTCCATATCACTTCTCAGAGCATTATTCCAAAAGTAACATATTCCAAGACAACCAGTCTGGCTATATTATTCTTTTGCTCAAAACTCTTCCAAGTGATCCTTATTACTTCTAGAAGTAAAAAAATAATATTTCCTCTTTATCTCATTTCATCCTGAAACCAGATTGCTAGCCAATTAATCTATAGTTTAGTCAAATTTGTCACCTTGCTCTTCCTTATATGTAACATTTCATTCTCATATTCACTCATCTCCCCAGTATGTGTCTTTACTCATGCTAGCTCTCACACTTGGAACACTCTATCTTCTTAACTCTCTTAGAAGTTAACTGTCTTAATTTACTACAAAATCCAACTTAAGCAATACCTCCTATAGGAGATCTCTCCTGAATTTTTGAGCTGTTATTGTCTGCCCCACTGCAAATTACCTTGTATTTAGTTTGTATTTTGTTTCACTTACTTAGACGAATATATGTTTCTTCGTAGATTGCAAGTTCTGTTTCTTCAATGCCACACTAATCAAACTCCCAAGAAATTATTTTACAGATCTAAAAAATTAATAACAAAGTTCATCTAGAAGAACAAAAGATCAAGAATTTCAAGGGAATTAATGAAAAAAAAAACTTGAAAGTGGTTTAGCTCTGCCAGACCTAAAACTATATTATGAAGCAGTGGTCATCAAAACAATTTGTACTGGCTAAGAAATAGAGTAGTCTATCAGTGGAACAGGTTAGGTTCATAGGACAAAATAATCAATGACTACAGTCATCAAGTTTTTGACAAACCCAAAGACCCCGGCTTTTGAGATAAGAACTCACTATTTGACAAAAACTTCTGGGAAAATTGCAAACTAGTATGGAAGAAGTTAGACACTGACCCCACACTGTATACCAAGATATGGTCAAAATGAGTTCATAATTTAGACATAAAGAGTGATATTATAAGCAAATTAGAAGAACAAAGAATAGTCTGCCTCTAAGATCTGTGGAGATGAAATTGAAATGATTTCTAGTCATATGAAAAGGTGCTCTAAATCATTATTGAGATAAATGCAAATTAAGACAACTCTGAGGTAACAGATTGTTTAAAATGATAGGAAAAGATAATGATGAATGTTGGAGGGAATGTGGGAAAGCTGGGACACTAATATGTTGTTGGTGGAACAGATTCAACCATTCTGGAGAGCAATTTGGAACTATGCCCAAAGAGCTATCAAAAATGTACATATTCTTTGATCCAGATCTATTGGGCTTACATCCCAAAGATAGCCTAAATTAGGGAAAGGAACCTACATGTGCAAAAATATTTGTGGCAGCCCTTTTTGTAGTATCAAGAAACTGGAATTGACTGGATTTCATCAGTTGGAAAATAGCTGAATAAGTTATGGTATATGAATGTTATGGAATATTATTGCTCTATAAGAAATAATCAGTAGAATGACTTCAGAGAGGTCTGGAGAGACTTACATGAACTGATGCTAAGTGAAATGAGCTGAACCAGAATCTCATTGTACATGGCAACAGCAAGATTATAGAATGATCAATTCTGATGGATATGGCTCTTTTCAACAATGAGATGATTCCAGACAGTTTCAATGATATTGTGATGAAGAGAGCCATCTGTATCTACAAAGAGGACTGTGGTAACTGAGTATGGATCATAACATAGCATTTCGCCCCTTTTTCTGTTGTTTGCTTGCATTTTATTTTCTTTCTCATATTTTTTCCCTTTTTGATTTGATTTTTCTTGTGCATCAAGATAATTGTATAAATATCTACGCATATATTAGATTTAAGGTATATTTTTATGTGTTTAACATATATTGAATTATTTGCCATCTAGGGGAGGGGCAAGGGACAGAAAATTGGAACACAAGATTTTGCCAGGGTCAATGTTGAAAAATTATCCATGCATATGTTTTAAAAATAAAAAGCTTTAATTAAAAAATGTATGTGTATAAATATATGTGTGCATATGTGTACAAATTTAATGCCTACTTTATTTAACTTGCTGCTGGATTTTTTGGGAAATAAGGAAAATGAATAAACTATTACTGCCTTCAAGAAGACAAAATTAATACATTTAAATAATCAAAGAATAATAAAGAGTTAAGCTGTACTATAGTCTGTAAAGGAGCTCAGAGAAAGAAAAATGATATGTATCAGATACAGTAGCCATATATAGCCATATAAGTCTCCATGACCATGCATCACTAGAGAATAGAGGACATGGACTCAAGAGACTTCAATTTAAAGTCTAATTATTAGTTTTGTGACCATGATCAAATCCTCAAATCTCCTTGAACCCAATTTTCTTCATTTCTAAAATTTCTAATAATAGCTTCTATGTTTATGAGATTCTCATGAGAATTAAATGAGATGACATGCATAGGCTACTTTGTGGACATTATAGTTCTTTTTAAAGGTTTGGGGCAGCTGGGTGGTGCAGTGGATAGAACAGCAGCCCTGAAGTCAGGAGGACCCGAGTTCAGATCTGGCTTCAGACAATTAACACTTCCTAACTGTGTGACCCTGGGCAAGTCACTTAACCCCAATTGCTTCAGAAAAAAAAAAGATATCATAAAGGTTAGTTATTATTATGTTGAGGATTCTCCTTCAAACATAAATTAAGCTAGATGGTTTCTGAGTTTGCTTGTAACTGAAATTCTATGGTTCTGTGGGGCTACTTTCTGAACTAAATACTGTGGTACATGCCCAATGAATATTGACTTGCTAACACAATTGTGAATTCTTTTATGTTAGTGTATGTAATTGTGATTTTAGTATGTTTTATGACTAGACATGTAACAGCTAATTGTCACTCCCCCAGAACCAACTTCATGCCACCTGTGTTGTACTAGCCAAAAGCAAAGCTACAGATATATTCAATGCTACCTAGTATACATATGTTTTTGTTTCATAATTAATCGGCATGTCTCTTTTGTCTGTTAGACTCCATATTTTGTTGTTCTTCCTTTGCAATATGTATATTCTTTGTTACTCATCCAATTCATTGAGTTATTATTTGTTGAAATAAAGGAATTTCTTAGGACACAACTGAGGTTTTATGAGGATAGTGGAAAAAATTATTTAAAATTAGTTATGTTCAGGTAAATAAAGAACATGTGATTCTATTAAGGCTGAAGTTGTTTTGATTTCGAAGAGAAGGTAGACTTTGAAGAACTGATAGAACTTGAATAGGCAGAGAAATGAGGGGAACTGCAATTGGGGCATCAGTGGGAGCAAAGACAAAAACAAGAATGATAATATCATGTTCCTAAAATAGTGAGAAGACTGACCTATCAGGAATGAAATAGGGAGCGTCTTAAACCCTTGCTATGGTGAACAAGATTTCTATCTTGCTATTAAACCCAGACAGCTCTGGAGGGGAAAGTGAGGCAGGTGACCTTGCATGGCTCTACTTCAAATACAATTCACTTGCATGTCATGGCATCATTTCCCTGATTTCTTGATCCTCCTGGTAAATGAAGGAAAACACAATTGTCATGATCTCTATTTGAATATAAGCATTACTATTTGTAAGTTCCAGAAGAGGGAATAAGTATTATTAATCTTTCTGTCTTCTCAGCACCTAAAGTACTTGAGAAAACTTATTCTTCTCAATGAATTAATATAAGGAAGTAATCAGAGAAAAGAATAACCAAATAGTATGTGTTCAACTCAATGGAAGGCCTTGAAAGATATATACTGAATATTTCATACTGACTCTAGAAAGAAGAATTTTTTAAAAATTTTCTCACTTGGCCATTTATTACCTATGTTATGGTCGGCAAGTGTGAGACATTGGTTCCTCATCTAGACAGTGAGAGATTTGGTCTGGATAGCCCCCACAATCTCTTCCAAATTGAATGTTGAATAGGAACATATACTACTTTTCATGTGCAAGTAATGTCTATGTTATGGCTAAAAACTGTCTAAAGCTCATGTCTGTGGCATGGAAGAACAATTGGCCAATTCAGAGATCAGAATTATGTTTATGCTTCTCTGAGGGTTAAAGCACTGCTTAGCTTACATAAGAACCCCTGAGGTGATTTCAGGTGTCAGCACAGGAAAGTGTTAACTGAGCCAAGGGCCTGCTATGAGATGCAAAACAGCACATTCCCACAACCCAATCTAATTTGAAATGCATTTTCACTTTGTAGTTAGAGTATCTTAAGATGATTGAACTTAACTTTAAACAAGAGTAAAATGAATATAATTAATATATCTACTGATTGTTCTTCCTTGGTGAAGATATGAGCCATAAACAACCAACCAATTGAAAAGTGAAAATTATCAAACTAGTTATAAGATATTACACTTCTATTTTGCTGGAAAATTTAAATTTCTTAAGAAATAGATGCAGTAATCAAAGAGTCTATTGAAAATGAAGTTTAAGTTAGTGAGATATCAAAAGTCCAATTTGTCTTTTTTTCTTTTTTTTGATCAAAACTTTACTTGTGTGAGGCTGTGGGGTCATCTCTACTTTTCTTTTACATGAAATACAGCCTGCAGGGAGACAGCTGGCTGCATAGCTGACCTCTGGAGAAAAAATGTGCTCATTTTATGAGTGAATATGGATGGGTCCTTCATCATAAGCAATTTGCTTTTGAAGTCTGATGAAAGGCATGTGTAAACACACCAAGAGAGTACCTTCAAAACTACAGACTTAGTGTTTGTATAAATCCATTCATTAGGGCTGCCAACTTGCTTTTTTTCTTAAACCATTCTAAATCTAGACTTGTTTCTAATATTTTCTGTACACTTTTCGTGCTACATCATAGACATGCTTATTTTGGGTCCAAGGGCAGATAAACATCTCAAGGACACAGAAACCTTCTCTTTCAGTCATAGTACAAGCTCTGTGTGAATCCTTTAGAATCCTGGTAAATCTTGGAATACTTTAGAAAACCAAAAGTGATTTCCTTGGAAAGAAACTTGGTGTTGGGGAAAGACCACTGGATTTGGGATTTAGATGTACTCCATATCTGACATTTACTAGCTATTTGACTATGAACACTTGATCTTTGAATCTATTATCTTATCTATTATGAGTATAATAATGCTTGTATCTAATTCATGAAAAGCAGTACTGCAAAGTAGATAGAAAGCTAACTTCAGCATCAAGAAGATCTGACTCAAGAAGACTGATTTGAATGATAAATATGGACTATGTTATTCTGGGCAAATCATTTCATATCTACCCAGGTGACTCCAAGATTATAAATCGCAGAACAGGTGCTGCTCTACATTGCTGGAAAAAGTTCCCTTCTCTGATGAAATCAGACATCTGGTTAAAAGAAAAAAATATATCTCAGAGGCTTGTTGTAACAATCATATGAAGTAATGTTTGTAAAGTATTTCACAAACTTCAAAGCAATGTATCCATTTTAGTTATTATTACTATTATAATTTATTTCTACTAGCTAAATAGTATATGTTTAATAAATGTGTCTATGATATTTTCTTATACCATTAACCATGCAGTGAATTTCAGCTATATATTCTAATCCATAGTATTGCCTTTATAAAAGATGTAATTTAGATATGTTTTCAATCATAGCTTGGGCAAGTGTGCATTTTGAAGTCTGCAGAGAAGGATAATTAAAATATCTGACTTATATGTCTGAAGCATTTCTATTAGATTACAAAAGCAGCCCTATCAAGAAATAAGAAGTAAGCAAATAAGGTGATCCTTAGGAGAAACCTTTTTCCTTAGGAGAAGATTCATTAACTGATCTTTTTATTGGCAAAGACTTAATAGCAATGTTCTGATAATTGCTTCTCCAAAAGAAAACACTTCCGAGAGAAGAAAATATCAGGTGAGTAACTATAAACTCCATTCACTGCATTCTGCTGCCTGAACATGTTTTAGACAAAAGAAGACTGTGATTAAAAAAAAACTCAAACATTTCAAATCTGGTGGTGAAAGCCCTTTTCATCATGTTCATAGATACTATCAAACTTTTAAAAATACCGCAGTTTACTAAGATGTATATTTTTGTATTCCATCTAGATGACAGCATCTCAGGCTACACTGTAACTCCAGGCCAATCTGAACTCAATTCCTAAATTCCTTAAAGTTACCCACAGGAAGAGGCTCCCAACATGGGTGGTTGATATGTCAATAACTTAATTCTCTATGACAACCTTCGTTCTGGAGTGAGAAAAGTCAATAGCCTGAAGTTTGCATCACCTTGGACAGCGGCTGGGAGAGTACAGTACACTAAAGAAAAAGGATGGCCATAAACCATGATAAGCAATGATTTACCAATTAGATGTGAGAAAAATAAAGAATCATTAAAATGACAAAATACTCTAAGTCATTAAGAGCTGCCCTAATTAAATAATATCCTGATGCAGACCAGAGATTTATGATCTACCAGCTGCACAAAGAGGGTTTATCAAAATAATGGAAATAGACATACATAGCAGACACAACCTCTTCTAGTTGCTTCCTTTGGCACCTACTTTGAAGGCAGTACAAGGAAGTGGCTTTCAAACCTTAGTCAGTGACTGCTTTCAATCTGATGTAACTCAGTCTCTGATGGATCATTTGAAGACCATTCTTCCCTGCTGGGCAGAGTGATAATTTTCTTCTTCCAACAGCTTAATACAGCATTCATACAGACTGCCCTTGGGTATTTGAGGTATTGTGCTATCAGGTGATGGTTCTGTTCCTTCCTGTTCCTCATCATTATTTTAGCTCTTGTTTCTTTTGGCACGGATTCAAGAACAGCAGAGTTATAAGCATTTCCCTGCAGCACTCTTGATGAGGGTGTGACTGGGTTGGATTTCTCTATTCTGCATCCTTGTATGTCATTGGTCCTGTATACTATCAGTACATTGTATCTACCAGACACTGGCGTCATGGCTTCTATTGACCATGACAGCTGGGTGGATTAGGGCATAAGACTGAATACTTCAAGATAGAACATGTTAGCTTAGGAAGAGGGTTGCCCTTTCCCCCTTTCCATTGTTTTTTTTTGTCTTTAGCATGGATCCCTGATGGCTCCTTGGGTCAGAAAGTCCACCATAATGACTTTTAGATGTGAAGGAATAATTTTGTTTGTGTTTGTTCCAGTTTATGTTTCATCTGCCACATTTAAAATATATATCCATTTCAGGGTAGCATCACCCCTGGCACCTGTGGTACTTATGCACATCAGTAACCTGGGCATATGTCACCTCTTGTACATTTGGCTGCTTTTCCATCCCCACCCCCTCCAGTGACCTGAATGTCTCCTTCAGTGTCCTAATTATGAAACAGTACTGCCCTCCAGGGTTCTTAAATCATTCTATGTGGTGTCAGCTCCTTTGAGAGAACTCCTCTGTTTCAAATCCTTCTGATCAATTATCTGCAATAACAGTTGCTGTAATAAATACCAGGATGCTGTCTGATAAATCTCATCCCATCTATGAGTATATTGCAGGTCATGACCTTCTCTGGGCTTGTATCTTCAGGACCTGGTGAGGCATGATTGGTCAGACATATTATTTGACTTATGTGTACTATTTCAAACAAGTAAGTTTGATCCTAAGAATGGAAAATTTTTCCTTGTTTTCCCCTATTTTCTTCTGAGTTCTTTTTCTTACTCATGTTATAATAGTCAAACATTTACCAAATGCTTTGCCTGCACTATCTCCATTTCAGAGACAAAGAAATAGATTCAAAATGATTAAGTGACGTATAGGGGACATAGAGCTAATGAGTTAGTGAGGTAAGATTTGAACTCAAGTCCTCCTGATTCCCAGTCACTTAGCAGCCAGTTAACAAACAGTCAACTTGATAAAAAGGTCAAACTGGACTCATGTATAGATGTAACTTTTATGCTTCTGTTACCACTGCATTCTGTAAGTGATTTTTGGAAAGAGGAAGGCACTCACCTGAGATGTTGGGCTGAGTTAGTGTGCTATAAGACAGGGCTTCTTAAACTTTTCCCATTCATGATCCCTTTTCACCAGAGAAACTTATGTGACTCCAGGTATATAGATATAAAAATAGGTATGTAAATCAAATATTTATTGAAAACAAATCATATAGAAATGTATTTTAAAACAATTTGGTATACACATATTTTTATAATTTATTAGAGACAAAAACAAATTTTCATACTAATGAGATGGATGTGCTTGCGTATTTTTACATAAAGAATTAAATCTTAGTGGAATATTTGATATCTTTTACTTTACCATATTTTTTGCACCCCCCCTCCCCATATTTAGTTACATGACCCATGCGGGGCTGTAATCCATACTTTAAGAAGCTTTGGTAAAGGAGAGAGAGGGGAAAGGGAATAGAGTCAGAAGAGACCCAGGTCTCTCTTTTTTAATAACATTTTATTTTTCCCAATTACAAATAAAGACAATTTTAACATTCATTTCTTTAAAAGATGGATTTCCAAATTTTCTCTGCCCCTAAGACAGTAAGCAATTTAATATGGGTCATATAAGTTTAATCATGTAAAATATATTTCCATATTAGTCATGTTATGAAAAAAAAACAAACCAAAAGAAAATAAACCATGAAAACAAAGTGAAAAACAGCATGCTTTGATTTGCATTCAGACTCCATCAGTTCTTTCTCTGGAGGTGGAGAGCAATTTTCATCATGAGTCCTTAGGAACTGAAGAAGCCCAAGTTTCAGTCCTCCCTCAGCTGTGACTAGTCATGTGACCATTTTCTTCTTAGATGAGCTACTGAGTAGAAGTGCTTTGTGAATCTGAAAACACTATATAAATGTCAGCTATTGTTATTGTTGTTATAATTATTATTACTATTACTACAACTACTATTGCTATCAAAATTTGCAAAGACTCTTACTGATTCCATTGCCAAGATGAACAATGCTTTGCAATTTTAGTCAAAGAAAAAACCAAAATACCTTCTGTATTGATAAAAGTAATTGAATGCTCTGATATGTACTTCTAGTGATAAATACTATTGAATGGAAGCTCTTTTTAGAGATTATGTGATTGGTGCAGTAAAATATAGGAGATAGATTTTATATAGAAGATGGGTTTTAAGGGACATAGTTTAAGGATTGCTCCAAATCCTGGTGATAGGCTTCTAGATATTGTTATCTAGCCTTCTGATTTTTATTCTGTTATTAAAATGTAATTTAAAAAACCTCCATTTGAAATCTGAGGACATGCTAATTAACACACTATGCTAGAGCAGCAGGTAAATTTTCACCTAATTTTTTTTACTACCTAATCAATTGATTACCATCAATTGAAATTTTCAAAGCTCTTGTATATCAGTGATCTAATTTATTCTTAATAATAATCCTTTAAAGTAAGTTGTAAAAGCATGATCACAGGTGCAGTGGATAAAACACTGGCCCTAGAGTCAGGAAAATCTGAGTTCAAATTCGGCCTCAGACACTTAACACTTACTAGCTCTGAAACTCTGGGAAAGTCACTTAACTCCAATTGCCTCATAAAAAGTATGATCATAAAAGTAAACAATCACAAAGAGATTAAGTTTTTTTTTTAAGGTTGTGTCAGGTAGAATGTAAGTTCCTTGCTGGCAGGAACAATATTGGTTTTACCTTTATATCCCTGGCACAGAACACTAGGCCTTATGCATAGTAGATGCCTAACAGATATTTATTCAATTGAATTAAAGTTAGAGAATCTGTGTTTAGAAAGGAGATCAATGAGAATCTTGTACAATCTATATATGAAAGGAATCTCCATTACAAAATGCTTATCAAGTAGTCATCATCTTTTTGCCTAAAAACATCAAAGAACAGGAAACACATCATCCATCAAGGGAACCTATTCTAATTTTAGACAACTCTGATGCTTAGGAAGCTTATTTTTCTGACATCAAATCTAAATTTATCTCTACAATTTCTACCCATTTTCCAGTTTCTGTTCTTTGAGACCAAATAAACCAAGTCTTATTCCTTTTCTACTTGACAATCCTTCAAATACTAAAGACAGCTCTCATGTTTTATTAAGTAGTGGTAAAGCTAGAATTGAAACTTGTGTCTAATTCTCAGTGTTGGATGTCATCAGCTATATGCTGCCTGTGGTTACTTTGCACCCATTATACTCTTCAATATCATCACTCAGGCAGTCCACAGTTCTTACTTACTATGTGAGTCCTAGAGTTGGAACAAGGGTTTTCCCCAGGGAACAATAGAAGGAAATAAGCATTTATCAAGTGCTTACTCTGAACCAGATACTATGATAAGTTCTTTCCAAATATTAGTATTTTTGATTCTTGTAACACCCCTTTGAAGCATTTATTATTTCTATTTTACAGTTGAGGAAACTGAGGCAAGCAGAAGGTAAGTGATTTGCCTAGGATCATAGAACTAGTATCTGAGGTCAAATTTGAACTCAAGCCATCCTAGCTCCAGGTCTACCTCTGTCTACATAAGCTTTGAACATTGTGTGATTCTCCATCCCCACCACACATTGAACAATTTTACTCTTCTTTGTTACTATTACTATCCAGCAGATGCTTTGAGTCTTCACTGTAATGTAGTGAATCTCAATTTACCACAAAATAAATACTTATGTTTTAGGGAGGGTAGAATATGGGGGCATTATACTATGTGTCTCTAAAAAGTCATTCACAGATCCCCATATGTTGCCTCCTAGGCACCTACATTGTCTGTCCCTAGTGCCATTTTTGGTCACCCCAGAGAATTACTGGTGCCCATGCTTGATGATATCCAGCTGCTGAATGTATCAAGTGTTCACCACATCTCTCTGAGACCTCAATTATTGAAATCATTGTTCAGTTTCAGTCCACCATCTGTTGTCCGGGTCTTCCTAAGTGATTTTCTAGGCTGGGTTCCTTTGTCATGGGGAATGTGAAGGAGTTGTTAAAAAGCACAGCACATTCTTTTATGCATTGTAAAGCCATCAGGACTCGATTAGAGGAGTATTCTTTAGCAACAATTGATTTGTTCAACTATCATTCAATTTCTAATACTCTGGTTTTGATGAAAATTTTTTGAGAGGTTGGTGGGAGCATAGTATCAGGCTCCTTTGAGCTCACCATCTAGTTCATAACATTCTCCAAGCCAGTTTTCAGTAAGAGAGTGCTAATGAAGTGCCCCCTTTATGACCTATAGAAGCTAGAAATGTGACTCAGATCCGGGTCTCAGAAACTACCAGTTTTTTGTTTGTTTGTTTCTTTATTTTTTTGGAGATTGCTACAGGTTGTGATACCATAAACCAATAAATAGGCTTGGATGAACCTGGCAACACTTAAAAAGTAGCTTAAACTATTGTTCCAGGGTCTGGGACTTGGCAAAATCTGCAATGGATTTTGTCCCCAGCCATTTCTCCTTGAATTTTTAGTCAATCCCCCCCTCCCCGCCCAGATTTAGAAGGAAGTTTCAACCATATGTTTCTGATTCTTTTAGAGTTAGCTCTAAAGTTAGTTCTAACTCATGAAACTTGTTCTGTAAGAGCTATTTGATGTCTTAGAAACTTTTACTAATCCCTTTAAAATCTTTTGCCTTATTCAGACCAGAGAGACTCTTGTAAGTCCCGAGGAACTTTGTTTCAAGGTATATTGTTATATGGCATAGAACTTCAGAATGCTGCCATCAAGTGAACACATAGCCCCTTCCTGCCCATCACTTAAGTGCCTATAGATAGTACATCTTGGTCTTCACAAGGCTTAAAGTAATATGTGCATGTTCCCATTTGAGGCTGTGCTAATGAATACCGAGCAATAGGATAGAAGATTTTCTTGCCCCCTTCTGATAACTTGTAGGATGCACAAATAGACAGCTGGAAAATTAAGATAATTAAGATAGAAGACCATATACTAGAGTATTTGTGGGAACTTCTTTTGCTTACTTGTCCTATTCCCAGGCTTTTCTCCCCCATGTTCGCTCTCATTCTCTCTTTTCTCTTGTCCCTTAATCCCAAGCAATCACTTTCCCAGGTGACTCTCTGCTGGTTAGCTGGCAAATGGGTCATCCAGGCTCTGAGCTTTTGATATATGCAGCGGAATGCTTGACAATGTTGGCATGAGTGGAGGTCCACAAAATGCCAATCACTTTGCCTTTGGTGGTCCATAAAGAAAAACTCATAATGTAATTATAGAAGAATTTTAGAGTCTTTAAAGAAAAAACTCATAGTGTAATTAAAGGTTAAGCTTCATTTTGTATTATCAACTATAATACTTTTTCTACTCCTAAGTGCCCCCCTTTTTCTCTTCAGATTTAATTTCTTGAATTGCCTTTCAATGAGCTGTCTCCAGCTAGATATTTTGTCAATTTTCTCCTTGTCCATAAAACTAGGAGATGATGTCAAATAGATTTTCTGTAAGTCATGCAACTTTATATCTTTTAACCATTTGGCTGGATGATTTTCACGACAACTTTCTCGACCCCATTCCCCCATTCTCAGCCCCCTTTGGCAATCCCAAAATTGCCAAATTTACCATGTACTTTGGAAGCTATCTAGGACAGGCTAAGCAATACATCCTAGCATTCCTGCCCTAAGATTTGAGATGCCCCTGATCTGACTTGCATTCCTACATTTAAGAAAATAGAAAACCAGGCTCTGCATTTTATCATCTCTTACTTCATCTATTCAATAATCAGTGGGGAAAGGTGGACACTAAAGAGGAATGAGAAGCTCTGAAAAGGACTTGCCAAATCTTACACCAGAGTTGCTGTTCCTTCTTAAACATTCCAAACAACCCTCTTCTGTGACTTCAAAAAACTGTAGTGTATACAGTGGCCACATCCTGGTAAATCTATCTTGGCAGACAAGTAGCAACTGACACACCTTAAAAGATGGGTGAGATAGGAGGATTTCTATCCCAAACATGTGACAACTTCCCCCGGTGGAATGGGTAGATGAAAACAATTTATTCCAGTATCCATGAATATGGCTGAAGCAGTTACTGTGTAACACTTAGAGCTTGATCAGACATAAAAAATGACAAGATCATCCACTGCATCCCAGGTGATTGCCAGTAATCCTGACTTTTGTTCTGTCACTGGACTTCAGTGACTCTGGAAGAGTGAGGTAGCTTCCTTTGTGCAAATTCTGCCCCACTCAAATCCAATTCACAGGAAAGTGATGTCATTGGTCTTCTTCAAAAATGAAGGACAAAAACCCAATGACAACAACCAGGGAAGATTTGGATTTTTAGTGAGACGATGAGTTCATTTGAACACTAATACTGGGATCTTTCCTGATCTAGAAAGAGGCTATAAATATCATCTATCCCAGAACCTCACTTCGAGACCCTGATGTGTGAAATCATCTTCCTAATGTCACCTCAGCTACTTATCAGTAGAGCTGAAGTTATAAATATGGTTTCCTAACTCCCAATTTAGTGTACTTCCTACTACACCCCAATATTTCCCATTGATCTTAAAGCAATTTTATTTGAATTTTGAATACAGGATCTTGTTATCATACTTAAAAAGCTGTTCATTGGGTGGAAATCGTTTGGCTTATAATTAAAAAAAAAAAACCAAGCTGAGTTCAAGGCACTGCTCTGTCACTTATAAATCTTATTTTAGGTAAGACACATATACTTCCTGAGCCTCAATTTTTTTGTTTATAACAGTGATATTAAACTCAGTTGAAAACAGATCCCTGCAGGCTATATATTAATTTAGAAAACCACAAATTAGCATTATCCAAGGTTTTAAAATTCATTTTGTTAGATTTCACAACTATATTTTAATTGTGTTCAGACACACTGTCACAAATTTGACACCACAGATCTAAAACACAGGGAAAATTATAGATACCCATTAGTAGATTGGCTGTAGGATGATGGATTTTTTGGTATAATGACACTCACAAATCTTCTACCAAATTGTATAAAGACTTTATGCTCAAGGTGAGACTAACACAATTACATATCCTTGAATTTAGAGTGATGTGATATTTATTCTCATATTAAAGAATAATATTCTTTGTGTGTTTCAACCATTTTCTATTCATGATTCATAATCAATGAAGTTTTAGGAATATCTCCTAAAATTCTCTTTTGGCATATTTCTATCCTCTTTGTGGGAGGAGTAAGTCAGGGACAAGGGAAGAAAAAGAGAAGTTTTATCTCCATAGGAGAGCTTGGAGATACAGTGATCTGCACTATCTTAACCTTTTATTTCTAGCTTAAAGTAATATATTTTTCTTGTACAGACACTGGAATGGGGAGGAGAAGGAGAAAAAAGACGTAGAGAAGAAGAGAAGAGAAGCAGGAAGAAAGAGAAACAGAGACAAAAATCAGAAAGAGGAAAAGGTATGGAGAGGGAGAGCAAGAGAGAAAGGAAAATGGATAAAGAGAAAAGAAAGAGACAAAGCAAGGGAGGAAGAAAAAGAAAGACAGGAGAGACATAGAAAGAACAAAAAGACAATGAATATGGTGTCTTTAGTATAGTACTAATATATGTCTAAATCCTTTGAAGTAGGATTTTATCATACACATTTCTCCAGTCTTCTGAAATTCTCTCAGTGCTCTGAACGGGAAAGTAATCTTGCATAAGTGAGATTGATCAAATAGGGTAGAGGTAGCACAGAGCCCACCTGGGTGAAGTGGAGCTCTGCCAAATTGTGTTTCATGACTTCATATTCAACACTGATCCAATGGGACAATCCCATTTACAAATCACCCTCCACCATGCACCCTTCTCCACAGTTTCCAATTATATAACACATTCCTGCATGTAGCCCTGGGAACCAGGGCCAAGATTGTCAGTTCCTCTCAAGGAAATTTTTGGGAAGAAATCTATCCTTGGTTGCAGCAATTAAACTTGCCAGGTGAGAGCCACTCTGATCCTTTTCTTAGACTGATGCTTTCATCAGCCATTAATGAGAATAGTGCCAGGCAGTTTTATAAATTAAGGGATTCAGACAATAACCATGTGTAAATCCTTCTAAACTGGCATGTTCTAGATAGGCGGCATAGGTCTGAAAAAGAAAATGATAATGTTTTGGAAAATGATGACATTCTGTAAATAAAATCAGGCAGCATAAATACTTGGCAAAACTATTGCTCAAGTCGACATGCTCCAATTTATTGCTACATGAATCAGGAATTAATTCTCCTTCCATCATTCCTCTATTTTGAAGTGTGACATTGTTAGCAATGTCTGAAACCTCAACTGGTACTGAGCCCCTTAATGCAATAAGGCAGAATGAATATAAACATTTGGGAGGGGAAGTAAATTAGGTTTCTCACAATTTTCTGGGGAATTGAGTTTACAGTGACTAGGATATATGAAATTGCCAAAGGGGGAAAGGAAGAAAAGGAGTTGAATCATTTTGGCATTCATAGGGGCATTTACATTCCCTGGATGATAACAAAGTCCAAAAACTCAGTGGATAGGTTGGCAAAGAAAGATAGTTGTTTAAACTGTTTAACTTCAGGATGGTTGATGCCCTCATTGTCTTAAAAGAAAAACATGTGATATGAATGTAGCTCTGGAATCTGTACAAGTGTTTGCTCCCATCTCAGTTCCTCCACGATGTCATAGTTCTGCTTGCCTTTTCTTCTCCCCATAGAACATATACCATCTGATTTAATATCACTGAGAAGAAGAAGGGGTCAAGTATAACATGTGTCTTGACCATCACCATAACTAAGATAGCAATCAATATTTATTAAGTCCCTATTCTGTATATGTTACACATATTCCATTGAGTGAAAAAAGTATAAAATGTAGTCCTTGTCCCCCATGAGAATATATTTTAATTAGAGTCATTCATAACTAGAGTGAGATCACTGGGTTCCCCCCCCCCAATCTATTGAAATTTAGAGGGTATTGGTAGTAATTCCACAAATAGAAAAAAAACTGAACCTAACATCTAGTTATCAATAGTTGAAATCAGAAATTACCAAATATCTTACTTTCTTCCTTAGAAACAATACCTCAGCTGAGCTGTTCCTTAGACTGATCCTCACCAAACCTACCCTTTAACCTGGATAGTCTGCCCCAGAATTAGCCTCTTCAGTGTCCCAGATACTCCATGGAGCAGATTTCTTCACATGGGAACCAGTGTCCCTATGTCATCTTTTACCCTCGAAAAGGTGGTAATTGGGTTTCTTTCAACATATGGGGCCTTGTGATCCCATTTCTCTTACCTCATCCAACTAAATATATTTTAAACAGTTGATTTGAAGGTATCTTCTTGTATTGCTCGTAATGCTATTTGTACTAAAAGTCAAAATTGTTATTAATAGGCGATTGAGGAGATAAGACAACCCCACAAAAGGTAATTAGAAACACAAAGCAGTCAACTATGTGGCTAGTTTATATTATAGACAAGCAAATGATAAAAATGACCAGCATTTTATGTAGCATTTATGTGGTATTTTAAGGTTTTGATAGTTCCTTACAAATATGATCTCATGTGATTTTCAAAATTCTGTGATAAATCAATAGCACTCTTTAAACACATGTTATACCAGGTACTATACTAAATATTAATGATAAAAGAAAAAGCCAAAGTAAAATGGCCCTTTCCCTCAAGAAGCTTTTAGTTTAATGTAGCAGACAACATGCTTAAGTGTAAGTACATAGAGAATATATAAAAAATTAATACAAGATAATTTGGTGGAAAGATACATAACAAACTATGGGAGGGAAAGGGAAGCCTAGAAATGACTTCATTTAAGAAGTGGCATTTGGGTGAGGCTTGAAGGGGAAATGTTTGCTCTGGAATTCTTATTTTTTCTGACTTGTCCATTCTGTGTCTCATAACTTTTCATAGAGCTAATTATACTAATAGCTTGTGTGGGAAGTTTTCTTGGGCAATTCTTGTAATGTTACTACTCACTCATGAGATTGTGGTACAGTAGGTCAATGGTCAGTATTAAGTAATGGTAAGTCATCTTCTTAACCTATATAATTCTATCAGTGAATTTCTCCTCCATCAAAACCAAGACATATTATGAACAGCTGATCTTGCAAAATAAAAGTGAAGATGACAAACCCAAATCACATGAAAATCTTGCATAGTTTAATGAATATCAAACCCCCCACCCAAAAATAATCATGTCTTATAGCATTTTAAGGTTTATCAAGCTTTTCTCATAACAATCTTAGGCAATAAGGAATATGAACATTATTATTTCTATCCCTATCTTTATCTAAAGAAGAAGAAACAAAGACTTAGATAAATTAAATGCTTTATATACGTTCTTGCAGATTGTCTAAAAGAACCAGGCTTTGGCTTCAGATCTTGACTCTATGCATACTTTCCACTACATTATCTTGCCTCCCAATTACAATTAAGCAGGACCACTCTCCCTTTATCCTGCCTCCACTCTTCCTCAGGAAGAACTGCATTCAAAATCAGTATTCCCTTCCAAAATATCATTTCCAACTTCATGTAATAAATAGTTGACATTCCAAGGAAAACAAAAACTTTCTTGTGACATGGATTGTCAGATCTGGAGATTGTGAGCAGCTGTTGGAGGAGGCAAGGGAAATTGGAATGAAAGTATTTCAGGAGTTTCCAATCCTCTAAAAGAAATTATACTTTAAAGGAAAATAATGGCATAATCTGAACCATATTGGAATCAGCACATCTGAACATATGAAGAAATAAATGTCCATTGCTGTCTACACATGGAGGCCACTCATCCAAACTGGGGCAAAAGTCTCTTTTCACTTGGGTGAGCTGCTTCTGTCTGCACAGGTGCCAAACAGCATGGAAGGAGTGAAACACTGTTCAAAAATATGTCAGCACAGTTTTCAGTGCAGTAAACTTTCTGATGTGTGCTTTTCAGAAAGAAGTGAATAAATAAGATGAGGGAGAACTTTGTGGCTATCTTCTATAGACTTCTAAAGTTCATCTTAAATCTATAGGTGGGGGAAAAAATAACACCGATTCCTTCTTAACAAGAACAAAGAGGATATTTAAGAAATGGTAGCTTAGAAGAACCAAAGGAATTATCATGGAACCAATAGTTTCTCTTTTAATAGATAGGATCAGGTCCATCAATATAAAGAGTAGATTGAAGAGATTAAATCAGGAGCTTGAAGGAGGAAAGGGAAGGATGGATATAGACATTCATAAAGTGCCTACTGAGTACCAGTCACTGTACTAAGTGTTTTACAAATATTATATTTGATCCTTTCTAGACTCTGAGAGGAAGATGCTATTATCTACATTTTACAGTTGATGAAACAGGAAGATAGAAGTTAAGTCCCATCTGGGTCATACACTTAGTATCTGAGGTTAGATTTGAATTTGGCTATTTTTGATTGTAGGTCCAATAGCCTACCTACTGTTCCAGTTGTCATATGGGACAGTGCAGACCCAATCAACTGATAAATTTGGGGACAGATATTAGTAGTCATTGAAATTAAGCAATAAGGATGGTAAAGGGACACCAGTACACACTTTTTGAAAATCATTTGAAAGAACTTGGGAAACAGTGTAGAAGAGAAAAATTTGGAGGTGAAGAAAGACGTGATAGTTTTCTACAAGTGTGACGCTCCCTTGCCATTGTATAATGGAAAGGCCTTTTCCCTTCTTGCCCAATTTAAAGCAGGAGCAAATATCCTCTGCTTCTTGTCAGCTGTGAGAATTCTTTTAATTGACTTATAAGCCAAAATTCATGGATTAAATAAAGGGTCTTCTTTGAGCCTAAGACCTCTTCTTTCTGCCAATCTTGAATTATATGAATGAGTTTAAAAGCCCTATAGGATCAGTGGAGAAAATGCCTGTTCCCCCATCAGTCCATAGTCTGTGATGTCACAAACAGGTAAAGCTGTGTGTGAGATAAAATACCTTCCTATATATGTCTTGTTTCCTTTGCACAGGACCTTATAAAATCCTAAAAGTCAGCTGGCATCTAGGTTATGCTTTTTAGATAGAATACCGAACTTAGATATATGACTTTAGACAAGTCATTTAATCTTCCTCTCCCTGAATTTCCTCATCTATAAATGGGAATATTAATAGTACTTACTTCACAGGGTATAAAATGAGATAACATGTGTGAAATACTTTGCAAATATTAAAGCACTATATAAATACTAATAATAATTTACTCTACCCTGAGCCTCAGAATGTTAACTACCATGGCAGAAAAGGTGGCAAAGGTAGACCAAACTAGAAAGAAAGAGACATTTGGAGAGAGAGAGAGAGAGAGAGAGAGAGAGAGAGAGAGAGAGAGAGAGAGAGAGAGAAGAGAGAGAGAGAGAGAGAGAGAGAGAGAGAGAGAGAGAGAGAGAGAGAGAGAGGGAAGGAAGGAAAGAAGGAAGGAGGGAGGGAAGGAATGAAGGAGGGAAGGAGAAAGGAAAGAGGGAGGAAGAGAGAAGGAGGGAGAGAGGAAGGGAGGAAGAGAGAGAGAAAAACAAAGACAAAGACAAAGAGAGAAGGAAGGAGGGAAGGGAAGAAAGAAAGGAAGAGAGAGAACTAAAAGAAATCAAAATATTGAGGGCAAAAAGAAAATAAAATATACATTATCAGAAACAATTGACCAAGGGAAAAAGTAAAAAAAGAAGTTATTTTCAAATATTTGGGTACCTGAAAATCAAAACTATGCCAATAGTTGAAATGCCATGATTTAAGAAATCACAAACAAAACTTTCTTAACCTATTAGAATTTGAAGACAATTTTAAAATAGAAGGAATCCACAAGAAATTCTAAAATGAAAATGCCTAGAGAACATTTTTAAGCAGCTAGATGGTTCAGTGTTGGAAGAGCTGAGTTCAAATATGCCCTCACACACCTACTAGCTGTGTAACCTCTGTGCAAGCCACTTAACTTCTGTTTACCTGAATCCCCTAGAGATGGAAATGGAAAACTGCTTTAGTATCTTTGCCAAGAAAACCCTCTACAGGGCCATGAAAAGTTGTACACGATGTGTCAAGGAACCAGCCAGAATCAGAAAAGACTTGGTAGAGGCTACTTAAAAAAGGGGAAATTTTCAGAAAACAGTATTTCAAACAGTAAAAGACAGAGATTTATAACCAAGAATAATCTGACAAAATTAAGGATAATGCTACATATTTTTTTAAATGGACCTTTAATGAAAAAAAGACTTCTAAACATCATTAAGTGAAAAAGTCAGAAATGAGTGGAATACTTGAAATGTAAATATAAGAGACAAAAGAAACAGAAAGGTATATGCATATAATCAACTAGAAGGGATTATAAGATGATGAATTATTTTCATTTTAATAGGGAAAAAGTTCTCTCAGAATGTTAGGATCATCATGAAAGTGAAATCAAACAGAGAGCTTGTAGATGGTGCTATTTTATTTTGATGATTTCAGGGGAGAAAGAAATGGAGAGAGGATGAATGAGATATAGACTACATAAACAAGGAGAAAGGAGTGAGCAGAATAGCAATCCTAGGAACATCATTTTAACTGAATTGGACAAAGGGAAGTTGGACAAACTCCAAAATACATCTATACCCATACAGATAAAGTCTTTGGTGAAGATCATCTTTTGTTAAGTTCAGAATAAAACAAAACAAATGTCCCCAAAAGACAAGTCTCTCAACTGTAGTCATTCTGGGATTCTTTCTTGCTAAGCATACCCTTCTAGATATGAGAATAAAATGACCAGTTCCATAATTTATGCTCTTATCTTCTCAGTGTAACTTTTGCTACTTCTTTTCCCCTAGCCAAGTTAGTCACAAAATTAAAATTGTGGGGGTAGAACTGGAACTCAGGCTAGCGTGCTCCTTCTATTGATGGGCCAAGCAACCCAAGAGCCAAGAACCCAGGGAAAACCATAAAGACAGAGAAAGGATGGGAATTTACAAAAGTCACCAACAATATCCATCTAGTCTCTGTGTTATATGAGTATTCAAAAACCTTGCCATGTGGCTCCACAGGGCAGAATGAGGAGTGAAGTATAAAAATTAACTTCCTAACAATTAGAGCCACCTCAAAGTGGAATGAGCTGCCTTGGCAGGTAATGAATTCCTCCTTACTGGAGGTCTTTAAACAAAGTCGAGGGTGGGGATAGGGGGGTGGGAAATTTGACTGGTGTCTTATTTTTTTTCTCCAGGGTGGGTTGGATTCAATGGCTTCTGACTTCCTTTCATACTCTGAAATTAGGTTATTTTTGTGACTTAACGAGATATGACATTGGGATCCAAGGACTCTTAAGTGAAGAAGCCAGAGAGTCAAGACATTATACTGCAGTTTTCTGTACAAATTCTCCCATATACAACTCCCACCTGGAGAATTTAATTGCTATTCCCAAGCTAAGACCTTTCCTACAAATTATCCTTCTCAGAATTATGGGTCCTATCAAGGTGTTCAGCAAACAAATGAATTATCTCAAAGGAACTGAAGTGACCACTGCAGATGGGGTTTTTCCCACAGGCTGAAACATGAATTTCAATTACCTGAGTCTATCTCTATAAGAAAGGCTTGTTGACTTTAAGACTAGAAGAGATTTTAAAAGTTTATTTGATTTGGTTCCTTGCCCACATTTTCCTGTAAAGATGAAAATGTCTCATTTTTAAGACAGAGGAAACAGGGGGGAAAGGGGAAAAAACAGAGTTAGTGGTAAAGTACTGGATTTGGAGACAGAAGACTGGTAGGTTCAAATCTACTCTATGTGGCCTTGGACAGTTTGTAAAGTATGAGCTATAGCAGGGAATGGTCTTTTTATCTGGTGGAAACAAGAGAGCAGAGCTTCCATCAATCACTATTTAGCAGTGAGTTTCCCAACTCTAACATCTGACAAGGACTGGATTTGGAGTCCTTTTTGTTTCAGAACATATGCCATTTTTGGATGAGGCAAAGAATCAGTATAAACAAACAAATAAATAAATAAATATAAATTCATTCATGTCCTTTTAGGACATAATAACCAGGTATATATTCTGATCCAATATGCCTGCTGTCTCAAGAACTTCTTCACTAGTATTTGGAGAGAAAACAAATCCTACTATGCACATCTCTGTTTCTAGTCATGTGTTCTATTCATGTTCTATCGGTATTTTATTCATAAATAATGCAATCAAATTGATTGGATCTACTACAAGTTTATGTCATCTATTCTCAACTGGATCCTCACTACTATATGGCACTTACCATTGTTATCCCACAGTAAATATGGAAGACTTTTTCTTCTCTCCTCATATCCCATTTCTTCTTCTTCTTCTTCTTCTTCTTCTTCTTCTTCTTCTTGTTCTTCTTCTTCTTCTTTCTCCTCCTCCTCCTTCTTCTTCCCTCCTCCTCCTTCTCCTCTTCTTCCTCTTTTTCTCCTCTTCTCCTCTTCTTTTCTTCCTTCTTCTCTTCTTACTTCTCCTCTTCTTCCTTCTCCTCTTCCTTTTCTTCTTCTCTCTTCTCTTCTTCTTCACCCTCCTTGTTTTCTTCTTCTTTCTATTACTCTTCCTTTTCTTGTTCTTCCTCTTCTTCCTTCTTCTCCTCCTTCTTCATTTCAGTGACATAGGCAACTCCAAGTGAGAGAATTCCCTCTACCAATGCGTACCTAAAATTTTAGACTTAGAGAGATTTGCATGGGGCACTGAAAGATTAAATTTGTCCAGAATCATAGTGTATATAAAATAGAATATTTGATCTTCTAGGTCTATATATTTTAAAATATGATATTTATTTTGTTGCATATTATCTATACATACACATAGATATACACATAGATATGTACATAATATTATGTGGCACTTTAAAATTTACATAGAACTTTTGAAATATTATCTCATTTGATCCTCACAACTCTGTGTAATAGGTATTATTTTTGTCCCCATTTTATACAGTGGGAAACTGAGATTCAGGGACTTGTCCACAATCATACAGAGAATAAATATCTGAGGCTGGATGTGAACTCAGATCTTCATGACTCCATGCCCAGTGTTCTACGCACTATGTTCTAGCTACCTTCCTCATTATTCTAGGAATCTGATTGATTTTCAAATCAATGAACTTTCTCAAATGGAAGTAGAACCAAAACTGGTTCTAATTACCCATGCATTCTTAAAACTTTTACAGATTCCTCAGATAGTAAGGGTCCAAAACAATACAGAGAAGTATTTGTGTCTGAGGGGATATTTTGGCAGTCTTTTCCCCCTTTGTTTTATTGTGAATTTAATAAGCAAATCAATAAGCACCAACATTTCAACAAACAATGAACAAGACAAAAGGAGAACCTGAGAACTTTTGTACTCTGTTTCTTCTGCACATTAAAAACAAGTTTTATTGATGCTCTTTCATGTACGGGTTGTCATTACCTATTGATCCTTCTTCATAGGAAAATAATTGTCATTGAAAATCTTAAGGGTATGTGCTCATAAGTTTTGCTGAATGCAGTTTTAGAGACCAGAGTGATATAGGTCAGAAGCCAGATTTGGGGGAAGGTACTGACCCATTCAGATTTGCACCCAATATTAATTTTTCTAAATGGCATTGTATTTACAAATATAGTTTGTAAACTCTCTAGATTTTCACTTCAAATATTTTAAAGTTGATGTTATGTTCAGGATCAATCTTCACAAAGCAGATGGGGAAAATTCTTGTAGAGTCAAGGTGCCAGAGTTCTATTTATTGCTATGTCTTTTGTTTCTCAGGGGTTCCAAACCATTTTCTTCTTGGTCTTCTTTGAAAGTGTGGTGAAGCCTTTGAACCCTTTATCAGAAAACAATGTTGAACATAATTATCTATTTCTATCTATCTATCTATCTATCTATCTGAGTTAAGCAAAACCACAAATAAGATCTGGGACCACAGTTTAAAAACTATAGCTCTATCAGAAAAAAAAAGAGCAAAAATTCTATTTGCCTCTCAGGTGCTTAGGTTTATTGCTCTCTGGGCTGGTCCTAATACATTTACCATTCATTCTGCTTTTCCCCCCCAAAATTTTAAAGATGTAAAAACACAGTGAGCCAACTCTTGAACTAACAACACTGTAGCTTTCTCTTTAAGTTGCCAAAACATCCAAGTGTTTCTGAAACAAGAGTTACTTGGTATCAGGTAGATAAAACGTCAAAGTAACTAGATTTTTCCTATTTCAACTGGACATTTGCCATCCTGGAGACACAGCCCCAGTATGTGATTTAAATCTCAAGATGAGGAAAGATAATCTTAAGTGAAGAATAATACTCTGCAGTCAAGGTAAAAATATACCTTTCTCTATTGAGATAAAAGTGTGCTTCTCTTTTCATTTCCTCATATAACCTCCTTAGTATGTTCCAAATGACATTTCCTGGAGAGGAAGTTAAGTGTTAAGAGATTTGAGAATCCAAAAGTTTCTTTTGAAACTTTGTGGCTATGTGACTGTATTAAACTCTGTGGCAGACCTTCACAGGGATAAATGCCCTAATAATGTTCATAGGACTTAACATAAAGGGGGGTGGGGTGGAATTTGATATGCACAGATGGAATGCATGGAATTGTGGTGCAGGGAAGCTTCCTGTTCTCCAAAGCTAATGGTCATGACTTTCAAATACATTTTCATTTTGGTTGCTTGTCCATGTCTGTAAGCGTGTATTCATGCATGTGTGTGTGTGTGTGTGTGTGTGTGTGTGTGTGTGTGTTTTATAGCTAAGCAGGAAGGGACAAGGTCATTCCATTGCTCCATGTAAGGAGATGCCTAATGTTCTCCTTCTTTTTGGAAGAAGAAGACGATATGAGCTGGTGCATTTTAATTATGGAAAAATAAAAAGAAAGGAATAAAATCCAGTCCAACAAAGCAAAGATTTAAGCTGACATCACTTTCCATATAATTGTGATGCCAGCAGACACTCAATAAACATATCAGCATTGTTAAAATGATTTATCGGCCAAATAGTTGAATGTAAAATATTATCAATATATGTGTCATCATTGATCTTTCTTGGGTCTAGCTGCTGAAGAATGGGGCTGTGAGATGATTTCAACAAACAATCCTTGACAGGAAACCAAAGGCAACAATGCACAGGGACAGACAGCTGACAAATGCAGTATGGGGCCATTAAAACATGTGATGAATTTGCCGGGAAAGTATATATTTGTGCAAGAGGTGAGCTCATATCTACCATAAATTTGTCAGCCATGACACAGTGTTCTCCAGCTTGGCATGAGTAATGCCTTGCTATTTGCCGGCTTTGTCTGGCAAAAGCTCTATCAGTCACTCCAGGGTTATTTACAAAGAAATGTGTCTATCAGTTACAAGGACATGACTTTGCCACTAAAAGATAACAAAAGAGGAAATCAGCCAGTGGCCTCTCGGCAAGGGCTGTGTCTTCTCCAGAAAAGCTCTGCCTGGGAATGAATCAGATGGACGGCAATGGGCTGTGCTGGCCCGGTGCCTGGCATGGGCAGCCTTAGTGCATTTATCCACACTGATTAGATTAGAAATTATTAATAGGGGGCTATGGAGTAGAGCAAAGGGTCATTTAGAGTTTAATTCTGTTCTCAGATAACTTCATTTCGGCTGATGGGATTGTTATTGTAGGGGTTTTATATGTTTATAGGAAACAATATACTCAATAATGAAGTCTTGCCTCCTTCTGCAAGGTCAGGAAAGCTATTGTGTAGCTAGATTGAAGTCTTCACAATTGTGTTAATTAAGTAACAGTGATTGGACTTGGTCTCCTCATGAAATGCATTTAAGGGACTAAAAGCTGCTGAGAATGTACTCTTTCAATATAAATATATAGCGAAGCAAGTAAGACCAGAAAGCAGTCAGAGATTGAGTAAACAGAATAGCTGACGCGAAGCTTTTACTTAAGGAAGACAGCGGCTTGGCTGGCAGATGGAGCTTCTTGCCACATAAATACAAGTGTCTCATCAGTTTAGTATTAAACGTAACAGGTCTTTTCTCTTTTACTCAATTCCTGACGAATCTGGAAGACAAGGTTATAGAATTTGATATTGATGGTGCATTATGACTCATCAGTCACTTTATTCCCTCCTAGCCCTGCCTGTTGGAAGCAGATGATTAGTATACAATGAGATCCAAAGCCTTTTCTGATAAAGGGCCATTTCATTGGTCTTGCATAATATAAGAGGGCCATTAGTGACACTGTGGCTTGGGCTCTGTCGTCATATCCATTATGAACTCCCACTTTCCCCCTTGGTTTATAACTTGGCCATTAAAACTTGCTGAAGACAGCCAGAATTCTATTTGTTCCAAGAGACAGGTTCTCTTCCAAACAATTGCAAGGAAGTGATTGGCTGCTAAATAACAAGTGGAACCAGTGAGGCAGACAGAGGTGACTTAGCAAGTTTTGACTGTGGTTGTCTGCAGTCTACACACTTCCAAATGCTTTCTGCTTTGGAAGTAAAGCTCTTTCCCAATGGTGCCTGATGTGGAGCTGTCTCCCTTTAAGAAAAAATTGCAGATGAAACTTGGCAAGAATGATTGATCATTTCTTGCCCTCAGGTGACCACTGTCCTGGGACAGCACACATTCTCTCCCTCCCCCCATCCATAGGAGCATTGCTGAGTCTGTGGATGTTGTGAGTAGGAGTGACAGCTTCATTGATATAACATATTGTAACTGCTCCAAAGGAGCCATCATAGTCAATTGCGCCAGTGAGATGTGAGCTAAGGAACTTTTACTGTACCACTGGCCAGAGCAGCTCAACATGCTAACTGACTCTTATCTGTTTAGGAAGAAATATGTCATCATAACACCTCTGAATATATATGAAAATAGGGGGTATTCCGTATAATTTCCTAAATCTATATTTTAATTAGTCCATTGGGACTTTAAAAAATGTCCCCTAAATAGATGATTAATAGTTTACTGTGATTTACCGTTGACATTCAGTTGGTGGAGTCATGTTATGTCTTTTGTGCTTTCCTAAAGACATAAATGAGGAAAGCAATCTGATAAAATGAAAAGAATGTTGATTTGGGGTAAAGAGAGACTTGGGTTCAAATCTCAACCCCTCTCTGAGCCCCTGCTCCTCATCTGTAAAATACCAGTGATAATACCAACCACACAGGGGTGCTGAGGATTTAAAAAGATTATGTAAAATGCATTGCAAACCATATAAAGCTACATAAATGTTAGCTCAACTACTAATTTGCTAGATAAAATTTTACTCATCTATAAAAGAGGACCTTGGAACAGATAGTCTTTCTGAGGCTCCTTTCGATCCTAAGAATCTCTGTTTTGAACAAAAAGAAAATCTGCATTCAAGTTTCAGCAGTGTTCAGAATACATTGTAAGGTATAATAAAAGACAGAAGAATTCCTACTCATTCAAGAAATCAGGCTTTAATTTTTAGAATGGGAAAAGCCCTAGAGAAATATGAAAGATAGTATCTGACTTGCTGACTTGATCTAGAAATAGACATTTTGTTTCCTGAAAGTCATTCTAAATTTTTTTTTTTTAATTCAGATCTCTATTTCTTGTTTGTTCAAGCTGTTTCATAACTAGCAATATTGGTGGCCAGGGCAAGCAACAGTAACTAGGGTAAGTAGCATATTATACTCATGTAGTTTTGTTATTCATGAAATTTAAAAATACATTTTCTTTTCATAATACATAATGCAAAGAATAATTTCATAATATATGATACAAAGAATACATAATTTAAAGAATAATTAAATATATATTCAGATTGGTAGAAGGAAGAACAATTAGTTGATGTGTCTTATCTATCTACCAGATCTAAAATAATGAGATGTGGTGGCTCTTGCCTTATGTCCCAAATTTAAAGTCATACTGCTTAAATAGGAAAAGAAAGTTCCTTCTGCCACATAATGATGCAACATTCACAGTATATTTTGATAACACATTAAAAAATTTCATCTGTGACATTGAACCATATGGATTCCCCCAGTAATTTACTCTGAAATTCTATTTTATTGACCCCTTTTTTCATGATCTCAGTAGTTATTCTCATTCCTATTTTGGTGCATTTGTTCATGTTGATCTTTTTCTGGGTATACCCCTTTAGTTTCAGGCCTATTCAGACTGTGCCTATCCTTCAGGATACCACCTTCTCCAAGTTTTCCCTGATTCATTGGGCTTTCTCTGCTCTCCTTTGCCTCAGAATTTCTATGATACCTAGAATTTATAGTATTTGTTATATATTTTTTAAAATTAATATGCAAATCCCCATGTGATATTAATTATAAAAAGACCTAAAAGAAACTAGCTAATGTGAAACCTGAAGAATCCTTCTTGTATATCACACAATGTATTACAATGTTTGATAATGTTTATTATTATATATTGTTGATTAGCATAATATATGTTTGCTATCTCAAATGAATTAATAATACCTCCCAAGATAGATTCTAAGCAACTTGATAGGATAGAATGACTTAAACTTTTGTATATTCTCCCTCCCCCAAATGTTGAGCAGTCCATATTTGCTACACCTAGGTGGTCTAATGGACCAGGAGTCAGGAAATCCTGAATTCAAATCTGGCCTCAAATATTTACTAGCTGTGTTATACTGGTCAAGTCACTTAACTGTGTTTACCTCCATTTCCCCATTTGAAAATGAGCTGGAGAAAGAAATGGAAAGTCACTTCAATATCTGTGCCAAGAAGATCCCAAATAGGATCACAAAGAGTCAGACATGACTGAAATAATCAAATAACAACAACGACAACAAAATTTACTTTTAGTTATCTGATGAAACAGCTGGAGACACACTGGATAGAGCACTGGGCCTGGAATCAGAAAAGCTAGCTCAAATCTGGCCTTCCACATTTAATAGCTCTAATTACCTTGCATAAATCACTTAACCTTTATTTGCCTCAGTTAATTGGAATAATAAAACCTATATCACAAAATTGTTATGAGAATCCAATGGCATAATATTTGTTTAAAAAGGAAAAGAAAAAAACAAAAGGACTTAGCATAGTGACTGAAATAAAGTAGGTGCTATATAAATGCTTATTCCTGTCCCCCTTCTATTGACCTTGACTATCTCACTCTTTTTAACGATCTTCTCTAAATCATGAAATTATAATTAAAGAATGGCATGGTATAGGAACTGGACATTTTCCCCTTAGATAATTAATCTTGCCTCTATGCTGAACTTGGCTTAGTATGGCTTCACCAAATTCAAGAATGATTGATAGCTAATTCATAAGAGCAGGAATTCATTTAGGAGACTCAGTCTTGGAAGGTATTTTGAAAGTTCATTAGATTTATGAAATTCTATTTAGCCTACAAATTTCAATTCTTCAAGGATCTGTAACTTCATCAGTGTGGACATTTCCTCCTTTGATATAACATCAATATCACCTAGCATTTTAATAACACTTTAAAGTGTACCAAATGCTTCACAAATATTATCTGATTTTATACTCACAATCCTAAAAAGGTAGACATTATTATTTATCCTCATTGTATAGTTGAAGAAATTAAGGCTGAAAGATTAAGTATATATGAGGCTAGACTTGAATTCAGATTTCCTGACTTCAGGAAGTTGCACTTCAAGTGCAACTCTCTATCCCTTTAACCACCTCGTTGGCAACAATCTCACTTTCCTTGTCTGTAAAATTAACCTAATGGTAGGGTTAACTGATAAGATTGTTGTGAGGATCAAACATTCTTTTGAAAACATTAAAGAGCTATTTAAATATTAACTTTCACCATCGTCATTAACTCTTCTTTAAGAGTTTTGTGACCAAAATTCAATCTCTCAGGACGAAAATGGGACAAAGGACATATGTCTATAAACCAAGATCCTTCTACCTTAGTAGAACTTTCAAGAGTTTATATTCCACTGGAAAAGTCTTTGAAAATGAGGATCACTTCTACAACACAACGAGGTATCAGAGTATGACAGTAATTGTTAATTGCAAACTTAGCTCAAATGCTCCAAATTTGCCTTTGCTATTGCTTAGTTATTTGCTACATTTACCATTTCCATTCACTTTTCTCCATATGACCAGCATAATAAAGAACATCTTTATAGAGCAAAGCTGAGTTCTCTCATAAGCACAGATTCCATTGAAAAGCAAACCATTACCCAATGTCCTTGAGGCCAAGTTTCCCAGGCCTTGAACACATAGACCAATGCTAATTTTCCTAAATTCTTGTAATTCATATATGGGTGGAACCTGTTTCCCCCCTGTCTTCAGTGATGAATCATTCTTGTTTGTTCTAGATGCTTCTGGACTTGCTGCCCTGTGTCATTCCTAACTGGTTCCAGTTTTTGATAAATGATACCAGAAAGGCTGGTGTACTACTGCAGGTCCCTATTTTCCTTCTGTGTTTGGAAGTAATGATTTTAGAGATGGCCAAATGGCTAATGAGCCTTGCCCCCAGGAGCTAAGCACAGAAGGAACTCTGACTAGCCTATCAGAAGGCTTCTTTATAAATGGTGGGAGCTAGAGAGAACAAGATGAATGGACGTTTGTGTATCATGTACTTTGAGAATTGAATATAGGATTTATGGCATTCCCTGACTTGACACTCTTCACACTTGTCATGTTGGCACATTGCATTATATTCTGCTGCCCATGGGGCTTTTGATGATGTTTGAGAAACAGGTAATGGATGTCTCAGTGCTACATCCATACATTTGTGGGAAAAGATCAAATATTAAAAACAAAGATACAATAAAATCCTGCCCAAACAAAAACACACATCTCTTCTTTACTATACCATCATCACAGAGTTGCCTTCCCTTTTGATAAAACTTGTTCTTCTAGCTAGTAATGAGTCACATGGGACAATGAATGTCACGAACTAAAATTTTTGTTTTAGAGATTTATTATACATGAGAATATATATAAATATTTGTAGACATGTCATATGTGCATATATACATATAGATCAATGAATATATAGTAGATATATACATGAATTGCCCATAAAAATGTATATGTATGTGTGCACATATATCTACCCAAATGCATCATCTATGTATTTAACTCTGGAAAACCCAGCTTTGATAAAGTCCATTGGGATTCAAATGGAACTATTTGAATATACCTTTAAACCCAATCACTCTGGTTCTCACTTACTAGCCAATGATAGTTCCTAGCCCAAGCCTCATTTTCTCATTGTTTGGATTTTGGTGGCTCAGAGTGATTGAAAATAGCAATTATTTCTGTTCTGGCCAGAAACTCTGAGGATCTTTTCTCTGATTGATTCTTTTATGAAAGCAAAATTAGGCCAACTTTTGCTCAATTCTTGCCTGGCCTTTATTCACTGAATGTATGTTGTTTCAGACAAAGTGAGACCTGGGAAAGGCCTTAGCTTAAAAGGTCAAGGTCTCTCAATGCATCTCGGGCCATAGCTAGTCATCCTGAGTTATGTCTTGCCACCAGACTCAGATGACTCTGGAGGAGAGAGTAGGCTGATGGATTTGCACAGCTCTGCTTCCTTTATATCCAATTCACTTGCAAGTCAAGACATCACCCTATTGCTGTCATCGTTCTTTTCAAGAACAAAGGATGAACAATAATCTGTGTATTTGTATAATATAATATAGTATAACATAATACAGTATAACAATATGTAATATACATAATGTATATTGTATAACAAAACGTTATATGCTATACTATAAGGTTATGTTATATAATATACATATATACAAAAATATAAAAAATTAAATAGTTTCAAACTACATTAAAATGCTTGGGATACTGTGTGTATATGTGTGTGTATGTGTATCAATAAGGCAGCATAACTAAAAAAAATACTCAAACCTAAGAAGACAGGTTCAAATTCTGCCTCTGACACATACTGCCCAAGTGATCCTGAACAAGTCACAGTGCTCTAAACAACTACCAAAAACTATAAATTGCTAAAAAAAAAAAAAAAAAATCAACTGTATTGGTAGATAGAGTTATTTCTTCTCCCAGAGGCAGATAAGAGGCACAGTGGATAGAAACTAGACCTGGTGTCAGGAATATCTCAGTGCAAATCCAACTCTGGATATTTAGTAGTTGTGTAAACCTGAGAAAGTCATCTAACTTCTATATGTTTCCATTTTTTCAATGATAAAATAGTATAATAATAGTATCAGCTTTCCATAGTTGTCATAAGGATCAAATGAAATACTTGTAAAGCACTTAAAACTGTTCCTGGCATATAATAGGCACTTCACAAATACTTATTATTCCTTCTCTCCCCCTCCTTCCTTCCTTTCCAGGTGTCCTCCATACCAAAGAAATCACAAGTCTGGTCCCTAGCCTATAAAAATGAATATACATATACAGAGGATAATAGTTATTATGTTAGAAATAACTCTGTAAGAGCTAAAGGCCTCAACATTGACTTAAAATTTAATCTATCTCTCTCTTGGTTTCTTCATTTGACAATTGAGGATAATATATGCCTGATCAACCTTCATAGAGTTGTTGGGAAGACTGAATTAGACAATGTCTTTGAAAGCACTTTGCAATGTACAGAGTACTAGGTAAAAGTGCATATGAACACACATACATATATATGCACACAAATACCTCACTAAGAAACAGGCAACTTGCAAGTATGATTGCCTACATTAAGATGAAGCAATAAATACTAGTAGGTGATGATGATAAGTTCCTGTTATGCTTCTGGGCTTATGGCAATACAATCTGAGATCCTTTTTGTAATTTTTTTTCTGAAGCAATTGGGGGTAAGTGACTTGCCCTGGATCACACAGCTAGGAAATGTTAAGTGTCTGAGATCAGATTTGAACTCAGGCCCTCCTAACTTCAGGGCTGAAGCTCTACCACCACTAAGCTGCCCCTTTGTAAAAATTTTAAGTGATGAAAAGACATTGAATAATACAGGTAGAAAAAAAAAAGTAATGGTGGTGGGGAATATACCAAATCTCCCTATCCGGCCAACTATTTCTGATAGATTTATCTTTCTGGTATGCTAACAGTTGCCATTCTTTTTTAATGTAAATCATTTCCATTCATTTTGTACAAGAGTTTAATAAATAAATGAAAGAAAGTTTAAAAATAGCATTTTTCAGTGTATATTCAATCAATATCATTTCTTTCCCTGGAAATAGACAGTATGCTTCATCATAAGTCCTTTGGGATTGTTTTGGATCATTGTATTGCTGAAAATAGCTCAGTCATTCACTTAGTTCTTCATTGAACAATATCTATCACTTACTGCATACATTCTCCTGGTTCTGTTCACTTCACTATGTTCATGTCTTTCCAGGTATTTCTTATAAGCACAATAATATTCTATTACAATCACATACCACAGCTTGTTTAGTCATCCCCCAATTGAAGACCATCACTTTGATTTTTAATTCTTAATCAACACAAAAAGGGTTGATATAAATAAAATATCCATTGTACAAACAACTCACTTTCCTTTTTGTGTGTGTGTGGATTTTTTGAGATATACATCTAGTAGTGGTAATGCTGAATCAAAAAGAATATGCAGAGTTTTATAGCCCTTTGGGTATAGTTCCAAATGGCTCTCCAGAATAGTTAGATCAGTTCACAACTCCACCAACAATGCATTAGTATCCCAGTTTTAGCATGTTCCCTCCAACATCCAATATTTTTCTGTTTTGTCAAACTATTTAATCTGATAGGTGGGAAGTAGTCTCTCAGAATTGTTTTAATTTGCATGATCAGTAGTTATTTAGAGCATTTTTTTCCTTGATGGCTTTGATTTCTTTGTCTGAAAACTGCCTATTCACATCTTTTAACTATTTGTCAATTAAAATATGACTTGTATTTTTTTTATAAATTTGACTCAGTTCTCTATATATTTGAGAATGAGACCTTTATCACACATACCTGATGCAAAATTTCCTGTATTTTCTTCTTTCTTTATAGTTTTGGTTGCATTGGTTTTGTTTATGCAAAAATGTTTACTTTTATACAATCAAAATGATCCATTTCACATTTTATAATGTTGCCTATATCTTTTTTTATCTTAAATTCTTTCCTTATCTATAAACCTGACATAAATTATTCCATACTTTCTTAATTTGTTTCTATCACCCATTATGTGTAACTCATCTAATCATTTTGACCTTATCTTGATATACAGTGTGAGATGTTGGTCAATATCTAGTTTTGTCCATACTGTTTTCCAGTTTTCCCAGAAGGTTTTATGAAATAATGAGTCTTTTCCCCCAAAGCTTGATCTTTAGGTTTATCATATGTCAGATGACTAAAGTCACTAGCTATAATGTAATATGTACCTAATCTATTCCACTGCACTACCACTATATTTTTAGCCCATCCTAGATTGTTTCCATAATTACCAATTTTTCACACTTTTTTCAGTGATTCCTTTAATATCCTTGAGCTATTTTTCATCCAGATGAATTTTGATGGTATTTTTTCTAATTCTGTCAAATAATTTTTTTTTATAGTTTGAGTGGTATGGCATTGAAGTAATAGATTAAGTTATGTAGAATTGCCATTCTTATTGTAATAGCTTAGCCTACCCATGAACAATTAAAATTTATACAATTATTTATTTGTGTTAAAAAAGAATGTTTCAGAGTTGTCTTCATATAGTTTTGGGGTTTGTCTTGTCAAGTAGATTTCCAAGTATTTTAAATTGCCTATAATTATTTTAAATGGAATTTCTCTTTCTATCTCTTGCTGCTGGGCTTTGTTGGTAATATATAGAAATGCTGATAATTTATGTGGGTTTATTTTGTATCCTGTAACTTTGCTAAAATTGATAATAATTTCAGTAGTTTTTTAGTTGATTCTCTGGGATTTTCTAAATATAATATGCCTTCTTCAAATAATAATATGTTGTTACCTCATTGCCTATTCTAATTCTTTTAATTTTTTTTCTTCTCTTATAGATAATTTTTCTGGCACAATATTAAATAATAGAGATGATAATGGGCATCTTTGCTTCATCCCTGATTATATTGGAAAGGCTTCTAAGCTTATCCTCATTATGAATAATGATGAATAATAATAATGGTTTTAGATTAATATTACTTATCATTTTAAGGTAAGCTCCACTTATTCCTATGTTCTCTAGTGTTTTTAAAAGAAATAGGTGGTATATTTTGTCCAAGGTTTTTCCTGCATCTATTAAGATAATCATATCTTCAGTTGGTTTTGTTTTTGATATGGTCAATTATTGCTTATAGTTTGCCAAACATCAAACCAGCCCTGAATTCTGAATATAAATTCCACCTGGCAATAGTGTGATATATTGCTGTAATTTCTTTGCTAGCATTTTATTTAAAATGTTTGCAAAAATATTCATTAGGGAAATTGGTCTGTAATTTTCTTTCTCTGTTTTGGCTGTTCCTGATTTGGGTATCAGGCCTATATTTGTTTTATCAACCTATTTTTCTTTGCCTATTTTTCCCAAAATGTTTATATATTGTGGGGATTAATAGTTATTTAAATACATTCCTCTCTACACCTAGAAAGAGAACTCTGGGTACTGAGTGTGGATCACAGTATAGTATTTTCACCTTTTTTGTTGTTGTTTGCTTGCATTTTGTTTTCTTTCTTGTTTTTTTGGTCCATTTTGATCTGATTTTTCTTGTATGGCATGATAATTGTGGAAATACATATAGAAAAATTGCACATGTTTAACATATATTGGATTACTTGCCTTCTTTTTTTTATTGTTTCCAACTTTAATTGAGAAGATATACATGAAGACATGGCAAATCTTTTTTGGGAAAAAAAAAGGAAATCTCTCACATGGGGTTTTAATACTTAACGTTTTGGTTGCTTTGCCCATATGTGCACAAACACACATATAGTACTTGATCTGTCTATGCCCATTTCAGTGCATCAGAGTCTTTTGACGATACTTTAAGAGTAGTTTAACCAATTTTTATAAACGATTTTATAAATTATAAAATCACAGTCCAGTACCTTCATTCATCTGGTTTCCCAAGCAGTGTATGTACACTGATACAATATTAACCTTAAAGTCCATAATTAATTTTAAACCTTCTGTTAAGCCACACTACTAAAAACCCAAGTTTCTTCTTTTGAATATGCTTATGGAAGCTGCTTCTGCACTTTCCTGCAGATGCTCATGACCATCTAGATGACGCTGGTTAGCTGAAATTCTCTTCAGTAGACTCAACGCAAACGCTCTTCAGTAGATGACAATTTTTTTCACTCATCCCAAGTATCTCCATATTGGTTTACTTTCCCTTGTTTTTTTTTTGGTGCTCTTTTTTGCACAGACCGAAGTGGGGTATCACCTTTTTGTGACAAGGTTACTTCATATGTTTCTCTGTTCTTATTCCTTAATTCTTCATATGTAACAACTTTTCTCTTAGGACTTTCTTCCACAATTGTATCAGGTCCTTGGGCATTATAATCAGTAATACCAGTAGGAGAGGATTCATTCATGGAAGCACTGAAGGGGACTGGTTCATAAGGAGGAAAAGCACTTTCTTTTGCACTGCTTTCAGAAGTTGGAGATGTTCCAAAAGATGACTGTGGAGGCATTTTTGAATCAAATTCTGACTTTTGTGAAAAATACCCAGGTGATGCAAATCGACGTGCTGGTCCCATTTGCAGAACTTCTCCAAGAGGAGAATTTTCAAGTCGTTTAAACTTCTCTTGGCAAGTTTTCACATAGGAAATTTTTCCAGCAAAATATCCCATTATGCAAGCAAATGCAATTTTAGGGATAGAACCATATTTGGGATGACTGGAAAGAATTCCTTTAGTAATTAATCCCTGAGTAACCAACACACTAGTTGCAGAAAAGGGAACAGATCTGTACCAGAAGCTCTCTCGATTACATTCAGCAAAGACTTTTCTTTCTTCTTCTGTTGGTATGTAATCCATTCCAATGTTGGGGAGTGGTGGTGAGACTTCTGCATTCTGTTCTGTTCCAAAATCAGTCCTTCCATTCATCTTGCTTCCCGGTGGCGGCGGCAGCAGAGAGGGGCAGCAACGGAGCACGCCAGCCCCCCCCAGGAGGGAGGGGCGAGGGGGGGGAAACCGATTACTTGCCTTCTAGGGAAGGGGATGGGAAAAAGGGAGAGGAAAAATTTGGAACACAAGGTTTTGCAAGGATGAATGTTGAAAATTATCTATGCATATGTTTTGAAAATAAAAAAGCTTCAATAAAAAATTGAAAAAATTCTTTTAATGCTCTCTCAAGAATTCTTTTTGGGCTTGAGGTCAAATTACATTTTTCTTTGCAGTTTCACATGTAGCCATTTTGACATTATTATCCTCTTCTAAGTTTATGCTTTGATCTTATCTATGACCATAGTAATTTTCCAAATCAAGCTCTTTTTTTTGTTTTTTGCTTTTTTTTTTTTTTTTTTTTTTTTTTTTTTTACCTTTTTTTGTGACTTTGGTGTTTTTACATGAGACTAGGGCTCTGGTCCTATGTTGCTCCAAGTTTTTTGTGCTGGGGCTTTGGATCTTACTACTAGCTTTTTCTGGGCTTCAAGATTTACCTACTTTTTTTTTTTTTTCCTCTGTGGAGGTAAGCTTCTTTTTTTGACTTATAATGAGGGTTAGGACCTCTCTTCTGGCCTATCCTAAGTATAGTTTAGTTGCTAGCTTACTCTAGGGGTTGGGCCTTGCTGCTGGGATACTATGGAAACAGTCTTTCTGGTAGTTGGCTAAGGAGGAGAGATTTCTTTGCTGGTCCACTGCAAGGGTGGGGTCCTGCTGTTAGGTTGCTATGGAAATAGGGTATCTTTGCTGGTAAGCCCCAGGGGCTGGATCTTGCAGTTGATTAGCTCCAGATCAGGGCTTCACTACTGGTCAGCAATGGGCTCGAGACCTTGCTAGTTATTTGGGACTTTTCTGTGCTACACAGATTGTTCATTCTGCTGGCTTGCAGAAGAGTGGGATCTTTTTGATGGATTTCCCTAGGCTTAGAACTTTGCTGCAGGTCCCTCTCTATGAGGTTGGCTACTACTACTGCTGCTGCTGCTGCTCTTGGACCTCACTCCCCTCCCAACCCAGTAAGACAAATCTTTAGTGCTAGGCTAATAAACTGCTTCCCTGCTCCTAGACCAATTCTGAGGCAGTTTCCTATTTGTTTGGAGGGGGATTTAGGAGGATTTCAAAAGGCCACTATTCTAATGCACTGATTCTGCTGCCAAGGACCTCATGAATGGTGTTATTTCTCTGGTAGTGACCCAAGAAATGACTGATAGTTATCTTTCATGCAGTTTAAAAAAATAAGATTACATTCCTACTTCTCCTAAATAATCTGGTCTAGAGCTGTGATATGAATTTGAATTATATACACTTCTTAAACCTACTGGCAATGTCAGTCTATGACACTTTATAGGATAAAGGGTTCCATGTGTTTTCCAGTAGCAAAAATGTCCAGGAAACTCTCTAAATCTCTCTGAAGTACTTTGGAATTGATTGCAAGACATGAGAAACACCAGCACAGGAGTGCCCAGCATACTATGTGTGTTCTATGAAGAAAACAGAACTTTAGTAGTTCGAAAGAAACAAGAAATGAGCAGATTTAGAGACTATTCTAAATGTTCATATGAATTATTTGTTCCTGACCTGTGGTAGAGTATGCTGAGCTCCTGTTGATCTGTTCAACCACAATCAAATTCACTGTATTTTGACACCAATGTAGTAATGGCATTTTGGTACTCTTTAAGAATGAAAGACAACAACCAATTATAATTCTGTAGGGACTTGTATGCATGAGTTTTTGTATTCCAAAACTTCTACCTACCAGCATCTTGGGAACTCTGTTATAAGACACATTCAAAAAATAAAGCATAAGATATTATATTATTAAGGATAGTCTTCAATGACCATGTCACAGTGATTTCACTGATCTGGCTCCAATCTCTATTCCATAAATATGAATATATGTTCACAAAAGGCATTGATATTATAGGGGCCTGGAAGCCCCAAGGAGTTGACAATATAGCCCATTGCATGAGACTTTAAGGCCAAATATAACAGAGAAGAGCACAAATACCATCATCCAAATAACTAGACTCTTCAGAACCACATTTATCTCTGACTTATTAGCTCTCCTTTTAGTTGGCATAATTAGCTCTTCAGTACAAGACCAAGTTTAGAAACATCACCCCAGAAACTGAATCACTGTGCTTTCTAGAGGCCAGCTAGAGGCAATCACAAGTGGGAGAGAGAGTGGGACCGTCATCAGGGGTTACTGGCTACAATTTTTGTCTTCCTGTTTGTCATAGCAATGTCTGCCTTATCTTCATCATTAGAATGTCCATCGTCCCAAAATTACACTGAATATCAATCAATCAATCGATCAGTAAACATTTATTAATTGCCTACTATGTGCCAGGCACTGTGCTAAGTATGGGGTCTTGAATTTCATGATTCTGTGAATAAAGGGAAAGAAGAGACTTATGGAATACTCCAGAATCTCTCCAAAAATTTCTCCAAAATCTCTCCAGTTTTTCTCCCAACAATGAAACCATATGAACTTTTGTTCTTGGTAATACATTTATATAACATGACCCAGAATTCAATTACGTTTTTTAGGAAGCTACTTTATACTATTATTGAATTTGCAGCCAAATTTTAAAAAAACTTTTATTTTTTTCGCTTGAAATTCTACCTAGTCTCTTCCATATTGTGTTATTGAAGTTGGGTTTTGACATTTATGTTGAGGACTTTGCATTTACCTTTATTCACAATTTTTAAAGATTCAATTTATTTGTATGACTTCTGGATGAAAGGATCCCAGAGTTGCACTTATGGAGGTAGTGTGGTATAGTGGAAAGAGCAGTGGCTTAGGACTCAGAGGACCTGGATTCAAGGCTTATTATTTATGTAATATTGATCTCTTCACTTTTTGGAGCTTCAACTTCCTCATTTATAGGAATATAAAATGGGAGAATTGGACTAGATCACCTGTGAAAACCCTTCTGGTGCTTCACATATGAGCCCTATGAGCCCATGATCCCAAAGGGCTTTATTGATTAACCAGCCACATCCCTTCCTTGTATTACAGATAAGAAAACTGAGCCCCAAAGACATGTCATGCAGTAGATAGATCGTTTGATTTGGAATCAGGGATACCTGAGTTCAAAGTCTTTCTCAGACACTTGTGTTTGTGTGAACCTGGGCAAGTCACTAAAGTACTGGCTACCTCAGTTTCTTCATTTTGAAAATGGGGATAATTAAATAACAGCAACTGTCTCATAGAATTATTGTGATTAAACACAAACCATAAAACACTACATAAAGGTTAGTTGTCTTTATTATTGTGGTTATTATTCACTGTCCAAGTTCTATAGAAACTAATTGGAAGAACCAGAAAAAGCACCTAGATCCTTTGATGTCTTATGTAGCACTTTTTTTCATTGCATCAAGAAGACAAGGTCATTAGGGGCTAACACCATTGAAGTTTTTAGAGCAAAGTGGAGGATACTGGATAGGATAAAGCCAATATCACAGCAATGGTGGAGTCAAGATTAAGATTTGTCCTTTCTTCTCAAAGAGGACCATGACATCAGGTTTGTGATGCCATGATATCGATTTAAATGAGAGCTGTGCAAGGTCCCATGGACATCAGTAGAGACTTTAAATATCCCAGCCACATTTAAGTCTGTTTGTACTCTCCCCAGGCATTTACTCTCAATCAAAGAATTCTGGGATGTTTACAAGTAAAAGATAAAGATACCATGGTGGTTTATCTTAAAAATGAAACAAAACCAAACTTAGGGTTTTAGTGGACTGAAAATACTTATTTGAATCAACAGTATGCTATGGAAAGAAGGAAACAAATATTTATTTTGTGTGCCTACTGTGTGCCAGGCAGCTAGTTGGCTCAGTAGCTAGAAAGCCAGACCAAGAGTTAGGAAGCCTTGAATTTTGATCTGGTCTCAGACATTTTCTGGCTGTGTGACCCCAGGAAAGTCACTGAAATGGTAAACCATTCTAGGATCTTTGCCAAGAAAACTCCATGCAGGACCACAAAGAATCAGACTTGACAGAATAACAATCAGTTTTTGGGTAACGATAAAAGCTGAAAGAGATAAATACCACCCTAAACATAGGGATATAAAGATATAGAATGGGCTCTCTTTGTAGGGAGTGGATTTCTGTTAAGCCTAGATTACCACTGATAGTATATGTAGTAATTGGGATTCTTTTTCAGGTATGAGGCAATTTAGATGTCTGGCAAGGTGCCTTCAAACTCTTGAAATTCTTATATACAAAGTAAGTACACAAGAAGATTACATACTAATGATGGGTTAGAGATGATAATTTATTCAAAACTACATATCTAGTTAAGAAATGTGGAGGAATAAAACCTCTTATCCACTGCTCCTTATTCATCTCTTGAATTTTGCATCATCTCTGATTGACAATACTTTGCTAAAAGATATCCTGTCTCCTTATCTGGGTGAAAAGACATCCTAACCCCTCCTTTATCTGTCTCTTGCTCTTCCCATGTAGGCTGTTAGACTGCTAGTTAAGCTCCAAATTTCAATATATAAAAACTCCTGAAACTTTTTCTAATTGCTAGATTCCCTTAAAGATTAGTCCATCAGTTTCGACATAATAAAGTCTTTTGGGACTATAAGAGAATTCCCTTGAATTCCTTCAATCTTACTATGAACTATGACTCTTGAACACTTCATTAGTGCATACATTGATCAGGCTATGCAAATTATTATAAAAGGAATCTGATTGTTATATAAGCACAGTCCCTGGAGTCAATGGCTTACACTTGCACTTCTGGTTGTAGAAATCCACTGTGGTTATTGAATTCCATGTACAACTTTAAAAAAAAAATGAATTTACCAACAAAGTCCTGCAACAAGAGATATTAAGAGATATTTCATTTAAAATAACTATAGATAATATTAAAAAACTGAGGTTATATCTGCTAAGACAAATTCTAGGAAAACTGGAAAGCAGTATGACAGAAACTTAAATATAGACAAATATCTTCTACTATTTACCAAGATATAGTCAAAATGGATACATGATCTAGATATAAATGGAGATATAAATAGAGAAATATATTACTTCAGATTTATGGATAAGAGAACAAGTTGTGAATAAAGAAGAAATGAAGAGCATTGTGAGATGCAAAATGGATAATTTAATGACATTAAATTTAAAAGGTTCTTTTAAAAAATAAACCATTGTAGTCAAAATTGGAAGAGAAGCAAAAATTTGAGAGGAAAAATTCTATATTCAATTTTTCAGATAAAAGCCTCATATTTTAGAAATCTGAGTCAAATTTATAAAAATATGAGTTATTCCTAAATTGATGAATGGTAAAAGATATGAATGAACAGGCAGTTTTTGGAAGAAGAAATCAAAGCTATAAATGGTCATTTCAAAAAATGAGCATATGAAAAAATGCTCCAAATCATTATTGATTGGAGAAATGCAAGTTAAAACAACAGATTGGCTAAAATGACAAGCAGGAAAAAAGACAAATGTTGGAAAGGTTGTGGAAAAATTAGGACAACAATACACTGTTGGTAAAAGTGTGAACTGATCCAACCATTTTGGAGAACAAGTTGGCATTATGTCCAAAGAATTAAAAATAAAAACAACAAAAAAGCTGGGTATCTTTTAACCCATAAGTACCACTATTAGGTCATTTTCTCAAGATAATCAATGAAAAAGGAAAACAACCTGTATGTTCTAAAATAATTATTACTGTTCTCTTTGTAGTGACAAAGAATTAGAAATTAAAGTAATGCCCATCAATTGGTGAATGGCTAAATAAATTGTGGTATGATTGTGATGGAATAATACTATGCTATAAGAAATGATGAATAAGTTGGTTTTAGAAAAACATAGAAATATTTACATGAAATAATGCAAAGTGAAATGAACAGAACCAAGACAATGTTGCAATGTTGTATACAATAACGACAATCTTGTTTGAAAAGTAACTATAAATGACTAAGGTATTCTGATTAATATTGGCATTCATAGCAACTACAAAGGACTTATGAAGGAAAATATTATCCACCTCTAGCAAAAGAACTGGTATATGGAAGTGTGTATTATATGGTTCCACATCTATATCCTAGATCAATTGTTGGCCTTCTCTAATATGGGATTGGAAGGGAGGAAAGGAGACAACTTGGAACTCAAAATGTAATGAATAATAAACAAATGAATGGAAATAAATTAAAACTAACCTAGAATAAAGAAAAATAATTTACTAGGTCACCCTTTGTAGGAGAATTTACTATGGTCCTGGATTCACAGATTTCAGAGAAGTTCTCTCAGAATTGCTAACTTTATAACATTTTGCAATATTCCCCAATCTCAAAAGAATTCACAAATGGAGGAGAAAATCTACTTCATTTCTTGGGAACTCACAGCCCACATAACCCTTTGGTGACACTGATCTGATCACTAATTTAACATTTTGTGAAGGTCAATCCTTTAGCTGTGCTAGTGGTTTGGGGCAAGGGAGTCCAGAGAGTAGAATAGAGGAGTAAATTAGAACACTTTGGCTTTAATCCTGATTCTTGCACGGAATGATTGTCCATAAGCAAATCTCTTAAACTGCTTATCTCAAATACTCCCTCTGTGATTCATGTGCCTATCACATTTGTGCTTAAGGAATCCAGTGATATTGTGAATAGCCAGTTCAATTCAAGAAGCATATAAATACCTACATTATGTAAGGCACAGTATTGTGTACTCACTGAGGATACAAATAGAAATTTTTTTAAAAAAAATTCTCTGCCATGTAAGAGTTTATATTCTAATGGGAGAAGAGAGGCTTTAGAAGAGATGCAATATGTACAGAAATAAGTATAATATAAAATCAAGAAACAGAGCACTGATGTCTTAAGGGTCAAGAATCAGGGAAAAGCTTCAGAGTGAAGGTAACACCTGACTTAACAGAGGCAGGGTGCCTGATTCTGATAATAAATGAGGTGTTCCGAGAAGAGGTGCTAAATACATCCGTGGTACTAATGTTGTTTTATTATGATCCATTTTTACCAGTCCATGCTTTAAATGTAGAATGAAAGGGAGCATGGACTTCCATTTTTAGCCAATCCTTTCATATAAGTGACTCTACTGTGTCCCTAAACACAGTTTTTCAGAGGAAATAGCTCCCTTAGAACAGATATCTCTAGAAAAATGATGTGGCCAGTTGCCTCTCTGACCTATATTGTGGAATGATCCCTAGATGCAATAATTCTATCTTCCTAAAGCTATCTGCCTCACAATCAGTACTGCTTTTTGATCCTCTCATTTTCCATTCCTTCCTTCCCTTCTTCTTTCTTCCCTTCCTGACTTTTCCTACTTTTATTTGGGCATTCATCCATTCCACATTTTGTCATAGAGTGTACAGGTGTAAAGTGTGTGTGTATGCATATGCACCTGTGTGCTATATGATATAAAGCCCTTGAACACCTTGTCTCCTGCTGACACCAATGGGACTAAAACAGGAAACCTGGAGTGCTCAGTAACTTCAAAATGCTATAATAAGAGTTCTTCAAAGCAATGATCTCAGGAAGCCAAGAGACATTCAGGGGAAATTTTGTTTTATACGATACTTTTTGCATCATTTTTTAGTGGTTTATTATTATTTTTTTAAATGTCCTGGTACCTGGAGTTCACCCTTCCTGAGACATGCTAGTGAGCTGGCATCCAGTTCTCTCCTGTGGTACAATCTAGGCAAATACAAAAAGGGTCTCTTATCGTACCTTGTTTGCTCCAGCTGAAGGTTATCACCATTTGTTACCTTTTGCTCAGCTGCATTTCTTGTTCGTTACAAGGCTGATAAGAAAAAAAAATGCTTTTTTCTGTAATCTCTTGGCTTCCTGACCTTGTTCTGAGCACTTAGATTATATGTGAAGCATACACCGGCTTTTATTTCCTGTTGATGCCTTGTTAGCACACCTCCAGCTAATATAACCCAGTAGGAGCCCATAGCAATAACTTTTCTAAGAGACTGTCTCTTGGATTGATCTCTACTTTTTTCTAAAACTACCAACAGGTGAGTAGAAAGAAAAGAGATTATATTGTGGCCATGAGCTGGTCCCAAGGCTGGTGTGGTGTGTGTGTGTGTGTGTGTGTGTGTGTGTGTGTGTGTGTGTGTGTGTGTGTGTGTGTGTGTGTGTGTGTGTGTGTGTGTGTGTGTCAGAGAGATAGAGACAGAGACACAGAAACAGAGAAACAGAGACAGAGAGACAAAAGAGAAAGAGAGAGAGAGAAAGAGAAGAACAGAGAAAGAGAGAGGAACAGAGAGAGAGAGAGAGAGAGAGAGAGAGAGAGAGAGAGAGAGAGAGAGAGAGAGAGCGGAACAGAGAGAGAGAGAGAGAGAGAGAGAGAGAGAGAGAGAGAGAGAGAGAGAGAGAGAGAGAGAGAGAGAAAGAGAGAGGGAGAGAGAGAGAGAGAGAGAGAGAGAGAGAGAGAGAGAGAGAGAGAGAGGAGAGAGAGAGAGAGAGAGAGAGAGAGAGAGAGAGAGAGAGAGAGAGTCACCCACATCTGTGGTTGTGACTGTATATACCTGGGCTTTATCAGGAGACAGGAAACCTTCTCATCAAAACTGAAGACCCAATTCAACTGCACAGTCATGTCACTTTCCAAATGAACTTCAAACAAATATTTGTTTATGGTTGACAAAATACAACATTTTGGTTTCTAAGTGGGAAAATGGTTTTAAAAGGGTTACAAAATAGCTTAGAGTTTTCTTGGCCATCAACTAACTATGCCAAATCAGCACTTAATGGTTTAAGAGTAAATGAATCACAAGCATGTGGATTAAATTTCTCTCTAACTATACACTGGATGAACAAGTGAAATGGGGGAAACTGGCTGGTAAAGTATGGTCTTGGTTTCAGCAAAAGTCAGGAAAGAGTTTGCAAAAAGAGGTTGTCAACATAGCAGACCTTGAAGGTCTGACTGGATTGGCTTATGCATAGCCTCATGTGATGGCTAGCACTTGCTTCTTGCACTTTGGTTGGGTCATTGTGAAATAAGACTAATATATAAAACTTTTAAATCATAATTGCTACAACAGCCAAGTTCTTGGGGGATTATTTTCCATTTTGCTAGTGAATGCAGAAACCACAGAGCTAGAGAGAGGGACAAAATGAATGGGTCAGATAAGAAACACTCACCCTATATATGATTTGTTGTTTTTCTTTCAAATTCTCCTTTCACCATTCCATGGATGCATGGAAAGCATGGCTATTGGAAACAATGGCTAGAAAGAGAAATCACATTAAACTAGTACAAAATCTTTCAAATAAATGATGTCAAAAATTAGGCATTTCCTTAGCTTCTCCAAACCAGATTATAAAAAGGGGGGGGGGTGAACCTGAGTGAGATAATACTCATAAAATATAGAGAATTTAGAGCTGTCCAAGCTGTTAGAAGGCAGCACAAAGTTTCAAAGAGTGTTTGCTACTTGTTGACAATACGTTTTTGAATATGCAGGTTCTGCTGGCATTAAATGAACAGGCTGGTCATCTGGAAACATTACTCACAGGCTAAGAGCAATGACCTATATTTATCATTCTGAAACCACCCCAGATGTTCATTTTATGGAGGGTTAGCTGTGCCTAAACACATCTTGGCCTCTTAGTTCAGTTAAAGGATGGCTCTGAAATATTTTTTCTACAGATGTAAAGCATATTCAGATTAAAATGAGTCTAAATTTTCATATAATTAAAACTTCTTGTTTTATAAATCAGGAAATTGATGTCCAGAGAGGTTAAATAATTTAGCCATCCAGGAAAACTGTGACTTGTTGCTAATCTAATGAGCATTTCCCAAGTAATTCTCACTCATGTCTCATTTCAGTGGTAAAGTATGGTCAAAGGATGATTTCATGTTAAACAATAAATATGTGTGGTACGATGATAATTTTGTAATTTACTTTCTATTTATTTGCATTTATATTTATTATTTTTGTATTTTGATGTGGATGAGGTCACTGTAGATAGAGCACTGAGATTGAAGAAAGGAACACTTAAGTTTCACTGCAGACATTTACTAGCTAGGGCATATCATTTAATCTTTGTCTTAATTGTTTTTGTCAAATGTTAAATGGAGATAATAGTACCCACCTTCCAAGATTGTTGTGATGATCAAATAAGATAATATTTGTACTTAGCATAGTGCCTGGTACAAAGTAGGTACTAAATAAATGTTTCTTCCCTTCCTGACTCTCTACTCATGACACCAATATCTTTCCCTTTGTTGTTCAAATTAAGGAAAGGGACAATTCAGTCCAATGCAGCTCAATAAACACTTGAGCAAGGTATAGTTACTAGGCCTTGGGATTACAAAAATAATGAAAAAATCCTCTGCCCCCAAGGAGCATACATTTTATAGGAAAGAAATTATATAAACATTTATAAATATAAAATAATTTTCCAGGATTAGAGATAGAAGTGAAAAAAATACAACCCTTTCCCTCCTTTCCTCATTTTTTTCTTTCCCTTCCTTTCCATCCTTATCGATATCTATTAAAATATAAGTTCCTCATTAGTGATTATTTCATTTGTTGTTTTTCAGTTCCCAAAAACTATCACAATACATGCAATTAATAAATGTATGAATTGATTAATGATAGAAGAATCCCCAATGTTCACATACTTGAACTGACAGGCTGAAAATAATTGCCTTTTCTCCTTTCTACATATGATTCCCTCATGTCTGGAATATACTCCCTCCTTATTTCTGCCTCTCAGAACCCCTAGCTTCTTAGAAATGTAGTTCAAAGGCCACCTCTTACACAAGATCTGTAAATCATCTCTGACCCCTCTGCTCCCCCTGCCCTTATGTCCTGATCTTATCACTATCTTCCTTTTAAAATTACTTTATATTTCTTTGTGTTTTATATTTACTCACTCATTCATATTATGCCATTAGTTGCTAATGTTCTTTCCATTCTTCTACCTTCCATCTTGGGAAATTACTTTATATTTATAAATGTTTGTTTAATTTCTTCCCTATGAAACAAATGCTCTTTGAGGGCAGGGATTTTTCATTATTATCTTTCCATTCCAAATCCTAGTACAGTACCTTGCTCATAATAGGCATTTAAGTGTTTGTTGAGCTGAGTTGGATTGAATTGTCTCTTTCCTTGATCTGAGCCTCAAAGAAAAAGTTATTGGTATCATGGTAAAGTCTAAATAAAACCCATGCTTTGTAGAGGTCTCATACCTTTCACCTATATGTGTCAAACTACACGTTTTTCTGAGTTTGCTCACTCATTTCATTTTGCTCTCACATTGAAGAATTCAAATTCCCAGGGTTAGGCTTCTCATTCTTCTTGATCCAAGAAAAGGAAGATAATGGTTTATTTAATCCATCCAAAAAGTCCAGAAAGGAGTCCAGATTTCTTATTCTGAGAATTAAAGTCATTGGCCACAAGGAAGTAATGCTATCTAATACATCTTTATTCTTTAAAGGAGAGAGAGAGAGAGAGAGAGAGAGAGAGAGAGAGAGAGAGAGAGATTTTTCAGAGAATTTGCCACTTTGTTTCAACAATAACACTGAGGAACTGTGTGGGTACTTCTTTAATGATGGCAGCTAATGCTGTTCTTCGTAATTATTTTCTTTTAGTAAAGTCAGACAGTACAAGCCATATCCTCTTTAGAGCAGCACACATAGTAGAAACTCAGCAATCTCAGGTGTTTTGGGTCATACCCACAACTTTTTCCTTATGTCGACATTCAGAGTAGATTAGTTTGTCTGAGCGTAACAAGTGAAAGGGTTCTCAGGACTGTGCTGCCTTTCTGTAGACACAGTTAAAGGGAAACCAAGCAAATGGCTTTAGAATCATTTCAGAATGTATTCAGTGGCATTAATTCCAGGTTCTAAGGTAACAAGGTATTGTGCAAAGAGTACTAGCTATAGTACAAGCTATACAGTCTTTTGTGTTGTCATTTCCTAATGTATAAAATGAGGATGATAATTGTTGTACCTAAATCACAGAATCATGGGGTTTCCTTGGAGCTCTTTGAGAACTATCAATAAAAGTGTGAGCTATTACTGGAATCAGAATTGTGTGCTGGAAATGGTTCTGGATTGGATTCAGAAAACTTGGATTCCTCATTTGTAAATAGGTACCATAATACAGCCATATCCTCTAAAATGGTTACACATATTTGAATTCACCATTCGATGTTATAATTATGTAAAATATGGGAATTGGTTCCAGCCCAATGGAAATATGCAGTGGGAATTAGAATAATTCAATCACTTCATGAGATTTAGTTTTTGTATTAACTAGGACTTAGTTGTGCTTTTACTCCCTAACTTTTAGGATTGTTGTGAGGATCAAATAATGCAATCATCACACACACACACACACACACACACACACACACACACACACACACACAAAGTATTTTGTCCTGTAACTATCTGGTATTATTATTCTTATTATTATTGCAGTATAGGAATTCACATTTCTTTCCATTCATGTTACCTCTTGTCTTAAAAGTTTGTTTAAAACTCCTGCCTAGCAAAAAAAGATTTTAACTCACTTCCGTTCTGCCCTAAAGAGACATGTTTGGGGAAGTCAGTTTTGCAAACCTACCCAAAGTATCCTAAGATTTAGATCTTAGAGATCATCTAGTCCAATCTCTTTGTCATACCCCAGTTCTTCATCTTAGAAGCTCACTCTTGGGATTCACATTTCAGAAATTTCCTCTGCCCCTGTGACCTCTGTTGATTGGATGCTTCCTGGATTTAAAAAAAACCTTGAAACCTTCTTTTAAGAAGGATGATGAGGTCAGCCCTGTTTCAGTCCACCAAAATAAAAGGCTTCAAGCTCACATAGTAGGATCAGAGCCACGATTTGAACTTGTGTCTTCTTATGCCTCATCCAGTGTTCTTGCCATTATACCATACTATCTCTTCTGTCACCTCTAGGATTAAATTCAAAATATTCTACTTGGCATTTGTAATTAGACCTTCTTCCTTGCCCAATCAGCTTATACTTCACTCCTTCCTTTCTCATAAATACACAATTCTTTAGTTCCTTTGCTATTCCTCAAAGAAGATACTCCATCTTCCAACTCTTAGCATTTTCAGTGATTATACCTGGAATTCTCTCCCTCCTCAACTCCGCCTCCTGGTTTCATTTAAGTCCTAGATAATAACTCACCCGCAACATGAAATCTTTATCAATCCTTCTTAATTCTAGTACCTTTCCTTTATTGGTTATTTTCAGTGTATCCAGTATAAAGCATATTGTACATAATTGCAAGTTGTCTTTCCTATTACACTATGAGTTCCTTGAGAACCAGAATTGTCTTTTACCTTTCTAGTACATATCAAAGAAACTTAATGTTTACTTACTATCTAACTCTCGAGGTATCATAGATTTTGATTCTGAATTTTTAAGGAAAAATTTCAGGAAGGCCTTTGAAAATGGCACAACAATTGCTAACAAAAGAGTACACCAGAAGGCTAAGCAGGACAAGCAGATTTAGGCTTGGTATAAGGAAAAACTTCCTAATAATTAAATTTCTCCAAAAGTGGAATGAGTTACATGAAGAGGCAATGAGGCAATGACCTTGCTTTACAGGAAGATCTTCAAGCAGGTACTAGACAATTGCCAAGGTTCTCTGTTCAGATAAAACATGTTTGGTAAACTTCACAGTCCTTCTAGTTCAAGTTTGTGATTTATGTACTTTATGCCTTTATCTCCCTCTAGCATCGCAGTCTTACTTTGGCTGGAGGTAAAGAAATCTCCAAAAATAAAGATTTTACCTACTTTATCCAAAAGATTTAAATTGGGACATGCTAAGGATACAAGTCAGCTATTAGTAATGGAAAGTCTGTAGACATAGAAATGTGAATATTAGCTTCCTGAATCATCCTCAACTATGACTGAATTTAGCATTTTTCTTTTTAAAAAATCTCATTTTGTTCAGTGAGTCATAAGCTACAGTTATTCCTATTCTTGCTTCTTTTCTCTCTGGTGTTCCCTGACGCACACAAATAATTAAGGTTGTCTTTTTTTTTTTTTTTTTTACCCTTACAACTCATAGGCTCACTACTCACACCACCAATTTGTTATTCAAGTGAATGATTTGTTTAGGTGTCTTAGGACCATTTTGTGTGATTCAAATAATGAAGATGATTGTGGTTACATTTTCACTTGGTCCTTACTCATGGTTTTCTCCTAAAGCTAAAATTTCCCATGCTTGAACTTAGTCCCAAATTAGTGTAATCATGGTATTTTTACTGCTTTTGTCTTTTTTTAATAAGAATTATAAAAAGAAAGAAAATGAAAAAAAAAAAAAAAAACTGGTACCATAACGATTGATCTGTAAATGCTGTAACTTCTCACATGTTTAGCTCTTTTGCTTAGAAGGTCTCCTGAGCAATTTTGGAAAACAAATTAAAAAATAATGAAGTTTTAAGAGATCAAGAATTGCTTTTGTGTATGTGGTGTTTCCTTTGCTTGCAATGTGGCATTTTTTGAAGATTTAGATAGTTGGGCAGATTTCCGTCATCTAAAACTCTCACTGTATTATCTAGGAGGAAAATTATCCCTATTTAACTACTTCCATGTCTAGAATGTTTTATAAACATATGGGGGCAGGATTTAGCCCAAGGTATTCTTTGTAGGTAATTATGCAAGATTGGTCTTTATTATTACTGTTTTGGAAGTGGCATAGCTGTGGTTCAAAGCTGCTATTTCACTGTGGTGATGAATACATTTTTGTGGCCATTTTTTTAAAAAAGAAACTCACCCATTATTTTACAAAACTCGAAAACACATCTGGAACTCTATAGCAATATATTCAAGTGAATGAGCATTTCATATCCAGAACCTGTTTCTTTGCCTCATGTTCTTTGCAATAAGGAGCTTGTGAATAACCTGAAGAATATTTCTTTAACTGGGAGACTAACCAGAAAGACTTAATTGTCTACCCAATGCAAAAACACCTGGTTGAAATGTGAATACATTAGTCCAAGCAATTATTTGGCATCGTGGAATGAAATGGAAAAGAATTTATTAAGTGCTTTCCATGCAGACAGCACCGTGCTAAGCTCTGGGAATACAAACAGAAAATTGAGACAATCCCTACTCTCAAGGAGCTCACATTCTAAATGAGAGAAACAATACATAGAACAAATTTACGCACACACACACACACACACACACACACACACACCCCAACACCCAAAAGAACATTTTGTTTAATCTAATTTTTGTTTTAAATTCACACACAAATTCACAAATGTTTCAACTAAATGAAACACAGGATGTACTGAGGAAAACAACACTGAGTAGTCAAGAAATCAGAGTTTTAGTTCCAGAACTGCTTACTAATTAGCTAGCTAAAAAAGTGTTGGGCATATCACTCAGTCTCTCTAGTTTTCATCTCAATTCTCATTCTGTTTGAGCAGAATTCTCATTTATATGTAATCTAACAATATCTAAACCAAATATTGTTATAATGCCTCCTAATAAAAAGAGGTTTATTTCTCTGGAAAAATCTAATCACACCATTTCATTTCAAATATTTTTGTATATATGTAGTACTTGAGGAACTCCTCATATGTGCACCCCAAAAAAGCTGCCCTAGGTCCAAGTTACTCTATAAGATAATACCCATATTCACAAAATGTGTCATTATTTTTAAAAAGAAGTTTAATAAAGAAATATAATAAAATGACTACATCTCCCCATTCTCCATGGGGTATACTCTCCCATACCAACAATGGGAAAGGCATGTGATTAGTGAAAACACATGGGAGGCAAATACATAGAGTATGTGTATGATCATGAAAAATATGTGAGTAGTAAGAGGTAAAGGAGTAAGAAGTAAACAACCTATTTCCCTGGGCACATGGTTGGAAAGCATATATTTATGAGATACATGAAGATAGCACACATTAACCCAGGACAATTCACATTTCTTAACACTGTAGGACAACAGATGTCCTCTGGTAATGATGACATTACACTCTATACTGCTCTTTGTTGATCATCACAGCTCTGCTATACAATGGGCACCATCATTTCTTATAAGCACTTTATTTCTTCTAGTTTCATGGGTGCCAAGTATCTCTTTGCTACTGTTTTCTGGATTTATCTTTTCAGTAACATCTTCTGGGCTCTTGGTTCTCATTTGCTAAGTACAATGATTAGAAAGTCTCTTCATGACAAGGGCTGACTAACAGTTTTTTAGGTCTTATCCAAAACTATGAATCTCTACAACTAAAGAAAATTTATAAAAGTCAGTCAGAATATCCTGAATTGCTACTGAAATTCTTTTGACAAGAGTCTGGTGCTGATTCAAAATCTATGGCCCCATACAATTTATATTGCTTAAAGTTCAAAAAATCTTTGTGACTTCCCATTTTACCCCTGATAGATTCTGTACTCATAAAATCCATTTCAGAGATTATAGGGGCAAATGTAATGCCTGGGTTTATGAATCTAAAAAAAAAAGCTGAGATGTCAAGTCAAAAAGCATCTACTAAGCACTAATATGTTAGTCACTGTGCTAAGCTCCATAAATACAAATAAAAGCAAAAAAAAAAAAAAAAAGATTGTTTCTTCTCTTGAAGAACTTGCATGCTAATGGAGAAAGACACATAACAGGAAGCTGAAAAAAAGATAGAGATAAAAAGTGGTATGGTATGGACAAAAACGTTTAGAGAATCAAGAAGGAACGAAGGTGTGAATCTGGAGGCTCTGGTACTCTCCTTAAAATGAAGGTTCCAGAAGACCTGACAAATCAGAAGAAAGACAGCAGGGACAGAGAGACCTTCTGATGTGAGGAAACTCTTAGGTCATGATAGAGAATGAAAACTTGAGAGTTAGGAGTGGAATAAGAGAAAAACAGTTGGTACAAGGCAAAGTAAAGATGTGAAATCATGTCTTCTGACTCCAGATCTAGTTCTCTTTCCATGATTCCACAGATAGCAAGGTGGTTAGTTTATATTTCAGCATATTAAATATAAGTATTAAGTAAAATTGAATTGGATGAATTGGATGCTTATCTCATTTTCAAGGAACTCAAAACCTTTATCTACATATTTCTTCTTGAGTAAAGAGTAGTCTTACACCACAATTTAGGTATTTTTCTTCAAGTCTGATCCTCAGTAGAAAAAACCTTGGTTCTATAGAAAATCGTTAGCTTTTTATTCAATGATCCTGGGTTCAAATTCCAGCTCTGCAGCATGCTCCCTGTGTGACTTTGGATAACTCACTTAAGCTCTCCAGGCCAAGGTTCCCTCATCTATAAAATGAAGCTGCTAGATTATATCCTTTTGAGTTCTAAATCCTACAGTCAGACTTCATGTACCAAATTCTTAGCTCACCAATAGTTCTATATTAAGCCTAATATCATATTTTTGCTTTTGCCAGAACCATTTTCAATGAATTCTAGGGAATACTAATTTCTTTGTCTGATCACCTTTACAACCTCTAGCCTCTTCTATGATTTTCCTATTAAAAAACAACAATTGAGTTGTTTCTCACTCCTTTCCTCCATTTCCTAATGCCCCAGATGTGATCAGATCCAAAGAGGAAGCAGATATCTTAAAAGTAGCTTCCTACAAGTATCAGCTTCCCATCCCACATCTTTTCATTCCACTGAAACATGGCAGATGTTGGATTAAATATACTTAATGATAAAAAATACTTTCAGCTATTTTAGTTAAAAAGCTTTCAGATCAGTGCTTCTCAATCTTCTTCCACAAAGGAACTCTCCCTCTTTTTGTCTTACTTCCTCAAGGTAGAGGCACCTTGAGAAATTAATTTGACTTTCATAGACTTCTACTAGTCATCTATCTATTCATTCATTTAATCAACTAACATATTTTCAAATGACCTACTATGTTTTTAAACTCCTCTGTTCCAATTCTTTTAACATCTTTTGAACATCATTTCTTCACTTTCACAATTTTTCTAGGACTCTACTTTTCCCTTACCTCCCTTCCTTCTTTCCAAAGTAGCTGTCTACCCATCCTATGTTTTTCTGCTCAAGGCAGTCTTTTATATCTTGATTTTAGGTTATAGTGAGTTAATATAGCCACTGAATTGTGCCATTATGGTTCCATGCTCTATTCACAGATGAGATGAGGTAGGAATTCTATCCCCTTTCACACCTGCCCAATATATAAAGAAACTTTGTACAGCTAGTTACTGGAGTCAATTCATAGTTATAATAAATCTCATAGAAAAACAATAAGAAGGACCATAGAAAATACAGAATTTTTCTAACTCTTAAATAAAAAAGAGCTCCAGGCTGACTATTCAGATTTCTTAGCCCTCTGCTCTTTGAGCTAAGCAATACCAGTTCTGGATAAATTTGAAAATGTTTCCTACGGGCCCTTAATTGGCTGCATATATTGCTTTCCTGCATTCATATAACCTTACATTAACATAGTATAATAATGGTGTCTCTTCCAGAATTAAATTTTTCAGCGTTTTACTGAAACTGATGCTTTCACTTTATTCATCATTTCTTATTTATCCTATATCAATATATTTTATTTGTACATTGATCTTTTTCATGTTGTTTCTCCCACTAGACTGTGAGCTCCTTAGGATTTAAGAAATACTTATTGACTGATTGATTGTTAATGAAATTCATCCATGTGCCAGTCATAGGAATCTTAAAGTTTCTTTGAACACCTGTTAAACAGAATTGTAAGATAGTTCAACACAAACTGGGAAACAATAGGAAAAGCAAACAAAAACAGGTTCTGGTGGAATGCAAATTCTATATGGATCAACAGAATGGAATGGTAAACAAAAAAAAAAAATTAAAGAAGACTTAAGCTTAATGAAGCTCCCTTAATGAAGGGAGATATAATTCTCAGTATCAAGGAGTAAATAGCTCTATTGGACTCTGTGCTGGTCAGTTAGACAGGAAGGATTATATTCAGTTCTGGGTGTTGCATTATGGCAAAAATATCAGTTATTTGGAAAGAGTACAGAGGAAGGCAACCAAGATGGCCTTGAGTTCATGGCAAATGAAGATGGGCTGAGGCTACTGGAAATAAAACTTGGGGTGGTGAGAGGGATATGATAGCTATATTCAAGTATTTAAAATGCTATTTCACAAAAGAAAAAAAAATAGCTATACTTTCCATATTGAAGAGGTTAGGGCTTGGTGCTGTTGCAATATGGAAAAATCTGTGTTAAAAATTTTTGGCCCTCCATATAGGAGAAAAAGTCTGAATTATTATGGTATTAAAGATAAAATATGTTGATATATAATGCTATAGATATTTTTAATACATTTCTGAGTTTTTAATTTTTTTTTCTTTGTCATCTGCTGGCCTTTGAGTGTCATCTGCAGCTTCTACAAAATTCTCAGAAAATTCCCACTTAAATTTTTATGATGACTCATGACATATCAAATAGGGAAAGTCATAGTATGGGTAAAATAACTATAGATTGCTTGGCCCCACACTAAAGAACTTGCATCAATAGATGCAAAATACAAAGTCTTAAATTTAAGTTTATTCTAAATATAATTCTTAGAGCTATCCAAAAGTAGAGTGAAATATTTCAGCAGTTAGTAGATTCCTTCCTCATAGAGGTCACCAAAGAGAAGTAGGCCTACAATCATCTGCTGGGTATATTGTAAAAGAGAATTCTTAAGGTATGAGTTGGATCAATGGTCTCCGAGGTCTATTCCTAAAACTGAAAATCCATGATGCTTTGAAATTGTAATAGATTGTTGTAGTAGAATGTTGGTCCTAGGCAAGTCACTTAACCTGTTTGCCTCAGTTTCCTCATCTGTAAAATAAGAATTGGGCTCCAAGAAATAAGTGGCAAACCCCAAATGGTGTCATGAAGGGTTAGACATGATTTTAAAAATTACTGAAAAATAAAATGAAAAGCAAAGAAAGCAACTGGTAATGAAATGACAAAGTAAAAATCAATTAGTGTTGATTGATTACAGTGCCACCTGCTTACTGCCTTGAGGTGCTTTTCTATTGTCCATACATAAAGGTTTCATCTCTGGCTTTTTCAATGATTAGGATATACTTCCTACTCTTTTTAATCCCTATAAGAGGGAGAAGATAGAAACTGTGTTTCATTTGTTGGAGGTCAGGCATTGCAGGATTAGAAAATCAGAAAAGGTACTTGATTTATTCTTATTAATATTAAGATTTAATTCTGAATATTGCTGAATGATTCTGTGAAAGTCACTTTTCAAGAAGAGAGGCTCCTATTTCCTTGGAGTAGAAGAAGTATTATTTCAAGCTAAGAGGCAGTGTGGGAGAGTAGATAAAGAATCACCATCGGAGACAGGAAAACAGGCTTAAGATTTGGGGTTAGGGGTTTTATTTCCCCAACAAATTAATATTTAGTTGACTGTGAACAAGGCATTTAATTTCTCATTGGCACCATGTAAGTCTTTCAGACTATAAATTGCAAACCAGTTGCTTATTTAAATTGTTTTCCACACCAAGAATTGCTTCATGCTGACCTACTTGCACAGGACCAGACATCATCTCATTATATTCTGGAGGTGGGGGAGAGAAAGAGACAGACAGACAGACAGACATAGAGAGACATAGAGAGGGAAAGATTTTAGAAATTACCTAGACCATATTTCTCATATAAAATGATTAGGAACTAGCATAAGGATTTAGATTAGGAAACTAAAATTTAGAAACATCATTTGTTCAAGGTCACAGAACTAGTCAATAGCGGAATCAGAATTAGAGTCTAGCTTTTCTTACTATCCCAATGCTTTTCCTATGATACTACATTGCTTTTATAAAATGAGAAGATCCAACTAAATGTATTACTCTAAAGTTCCTTTGAAATTAGAGCATCTATGATTCTGTAACATGTTTGTCTATATGGGATTTAGCTCAATGTTGGATCCATTTGTGATCATTACAAAAATTAATCTCCTTCAACCTCTGACTTTCTCTTTCTTCCCTCTCCCCATTATAATTCTTGCTTGTCTTTTGACATGCCTCACTACAAAAGCACAACTTCGGCCTTTTTGGAATTGTATCTAAAATACCAATTATAAGTGTTTTCCAAATGGGGAAACAGCTTGATTATTCGGGAGTAATTGTTTCAGTATAGTGTCCTCCTTTACAGCTAAATCAGGAAGAAATGCTGACTTGTCAGATTCCTCCCCTTTGCATTAGGAGAGAATTTAAAACCCACACCATCCGTTTCTTTGGCCTGATGTAAAAATAGAGCTTCCCTCCACAAGCTTGGGGCTACATAGGAATCTAACCTTGAGTTACAGTTTCCCAGAGTTACCTGAACTACAAGTTCAGGTAACTTTGGACTGTATTTTTCCTTCTCTGAAAAAAAAGAAAAGAAACAAAAAAAATCTGGTTCCCAGCCAAAATTGAGTGAATTATAATTTGCCAGTTTGAATCACTTGTGATTGACTGTATCTTTTCTCTCCTTTCCATTTCCCTTACCACCAACCCCCATCCAATTTCCAATTCCTAGCCAAAAAAAAATTCTCTCTGAATGATTAAAAAAAGAAAAAAAATTCATTTCTACCAAGCCAATTAATGAATGAGAGATAATGTTAAATGGAGATCCTGCCAACTGACTGGAAGGCTGCAGGCGTTGCCTAGATCTTTGTGCCAGTCATCAGGTGGCAAATTCACCAAGGAGTCTGCCAGCTGTTTAACTTCATTACAGTTTATCATTATGTCTGACTTCTTTTTTTTATTTCTACATTTAATCACCTAATATCATTTTTATTGGCTTGTCAAGATGTGGGGGAGAGTGTAGGGGGATTCATTTCATGTCTATGTGTGTGCGCTCTCTGTGGGTAAAATATTAGGGTGAGTTTATACCTTCCTCCCCTGAAAAATAAGATACAAAGAAACCAATTAAGGCCTAAGTGAGTACCCAAATACATGTAATTAATATTAGCTCACACTCCAAGCCACAGCAGCAGGCTTCAATGCAAAATTCGGTGTGGTTTGGGTATGGAATATAATTGATAGAGTGAAGGAAAGCAGCCTCTTTTCAGGCCATTGCTTAAGAAAGCACCTTCACAGCTCAGAGCCTGCCCTCCCTTTGGGCAGGGGGTATGTCTTTGTCAGTCTGACAAGATCTATCACATATTACCCAGCAATTGATCACTACGTCCACAAGGGTCTTAATCCACTGTTTGATCACACATCAAGAAAAATTACTCTTTATGTCTTACCAGAAAGAAGGGGGAAAAGCCGAGGCCCTGACTCCAGGATTCAGCTCATTACGTTTTTGCAAATGATAGATGGGTGCACTAGGCGATTTAACTTCAAAATGATCTTCCCCCCTTCTTTAATAACAAAATACAGAAAGCTTTCAATGCATGCTAAGTGAATAGGGATTTTTTTTTAGGTTTCTTTTGTTTTAGTGGGTTTATGTGTACATATGAATAAATGAGGGCAGCTAGGTTGGTATAAGGGGGCACTGGATCTGGACACAAAAAGACTCATCTTCCTGAATTCAAATCAGATCTTGGACATTTGCCAGCTGTGTAAGCATCACCTAACCTTTTTATCTCAGTTTCCTCATCTATAAAATGTTCTGGAAAAGGAAATGACAAAGTACTCTAGTACCTCTGCCAAGAAAACTCCAAATGGGGGTCACAAAGAGTTAGACATGGCTGAAACAAGTGAACAACAATATATGGATACTCTAAGTATACATGATGTGTGTATTATGTATATATGTGTATGTATGTATGTAAAGGTACAGACCTATAAATGTACATGCATATTCATGCAAACACATAGTAATACTTTTCAATGAAGAAAAAATTAACTTTAGAATCAGGTGACTTAGGTAAAGGGTATCCTCACTCCAGCTATGTAGTTGTAGGCAAATCATTTCACTTTTTCAGAGACCTCTGTAAAACCCAAAATGACAGAACAGTTGCTGAGCTACATCAGTAGAGAGCATTTTTTTTACTAGGAGCTCTTTATATAAATGAAACTATAGGTCCAATTCAGACATAAAAAAAAAAATACAGATAGGTGATATATTGTGCACAGAGAGGTTTGATTACTTCAGATATTGATGTGATGTGACCACTTTATATTTATTTGAACAAATCAATTTTCACAAAAAGACTTAGCATGGTTCAAGAATATGATCAAATAAACAAAATCTTGGTTCATGAGTGACTTTATCAGTATATAAAACCCTATTATAAACCATACCAAAATATCATTTATTCAGTTACACTAAAGGTCAAATTATGACTCCATGTTCACAGTACAGTGTTCTCCCTCTCTTCTCTTGTCTTCTCTTGTCTTTCTTCTCTCTCTCTCTCTCTCTCTCTCTCTCTCTCTCTCTCTCTCTCTTTTCCTCTCTTGTTCTTCCCTCTATTTCTCTGCCTGTCTCTTTTTCCTACATAGTGATTTTACAACAAAGGAATTACCTTTCTCTCTACACTATGACTATTTGCTCCTTCATTCACAGAAAGGAGAAGCACCTGCAATGATAATAAAAATGCACAACACAAACCAAGCTTTCTAGACTTAAAAGAGATTTTCATAAGTGATCAATATACACACATACATACACACACATTCCTAAAAGGAAATCCTTTAAAAAATAACTCAGATATTAATTTCTAAATTTCACATTTTTAAAAATGTACACACAAACTATAACATGTTATCTGTGCTTTACTTCAGCTGGATTGTTTGATGCCTACAATGAAGAAAAATAATGGCATCTCCCTGGCTGCTTATCTTCTTTACCTCTGCTAGTACTCAGTTCCTTCCTTTTCCCATCCTTTAGTCTTTAAATGTTGTATGTCATTTTTGAATTGGAGCCTTGAGCGAATGACGCTGGGGCTCCAAGCGCTCTTGTGAAATATCTGATTGGTTCATTTCTTTGTTTAATGGCACATGACTGAAATGGGCAGAATTTCTAAATATCAGCCATGCAGTTCTATGGTCAAACCATGGAGCATGGGTTAGGGCAGAATGTTTCAGTCATGTCCGATTTTAGCTCTGCTAAAGGAGAGAGACCCTGAGGGAGGCAGGACAAGTACACATACAGTTCTTTAAAAGGACATCAGGTTGAGGTTGTTACTACACTGGCAGTGTGAAGAGCTAAACATGCCAAGATTTCAAAGGAGGAGATCCTCATATGCATGTGGGAACATTTATTTGCAAATTCTCTGTGGTGCCTCTGTAAATTGACTCCTCTGGAATTTTTGCAAAAACTACTTTGCCTTGTAGAAATAGCTGTTGATCACATTTCAGCTGCTGCCAATTTAGATAATTCAAGATCAGAGATTTCAGGATGATAATCGAATGTCACTGAAACAAATGTTCTTTTATATTTTTTTCAATTTTGAACATAAACACCAAATAAAATGGGCATTTTAAAATATATAAACCGGAAGATTTTACACAAAACCAAGGATCCCTAGTATGTATAGTTTGCCTTTTCTTTTGCATAAATAAAATTCATTGTGTACCTTTCAAAGTTCTCCTATTTGCCAATAATTCTTCCTGACCTTCTATTTTCTTTTATGTATTAAGTAAAAGATATTTTAATGATTTTCTTTTCTTTTTCTTTTTTTCTAACTAATACCTATTCCCTCTTTTCTTCCCAAACCATCTTGTAACAAATCTGCGGAGCCAAGCAAAACAAATCTTTGTATTGGACGTGTCTGAAAAATGTAAAATATCTTCATTTTAGAAATAGTAGGTTTTCAAGCAAAATTATCCAGATTTGTTATTGTTTAGTCATTTTTCAATTGTGTCTGATTCTTCATGATCTCTTTTGGGATTTTTTTTTGGCAAAATGGAGTAGTTTGCCATTTTCTTTTCCAGCTCATTTTACAAATGAGGAAATATAGACAAACAGATTTAAATGACTTGCTGAGGGTCAAACAGCTATTAAGTATCTGAGGCCAGATTTGAATTCAGGTATTTCTGACTGTAGACCTGGCACTCTATCTATCTCGCTGCCTAATTATCTAGATACATAGTCCAATTTTACCACATATTCATTGGTTATTTTCCTCTTTGTGCTTGGTAAAAGATGCATTAATGTCTTTAAAACTATGTGCTTTTATTATTTCCTATCTGACTTACAGAACTTCTGCAAAATCCAATTGAAGAGAATTATATTTGTACATATGTGTGTATATCTGTGAATAGAAAGATAGATGGATAGATGGTAGATATACAGATTGAAGATAGAAGACAGGAAGAAAGAGAGAGAGAAAAAGAGAGAAAGCAAGAAAGCCAGCAAGAAAGGAAGGAAGGAAGGAAGGAAGGAAGGAAGGAAGGACGAAAAGGGACAAGCAAATAGATTAATAATGTATATATGTATGTATTATGTATTTTTAAAGATTATGTTACAAATCAGAGATGGGTCTGCATGCTCAACAGCTGATTTTTTTAGAAATAGATAACTATAACTTTTAGTCAAACCAGGGACACAGATTCAAGGCTAGGCAAGGCAACAAACATCTATTAAGGTTTTTCTAGGTGTCTGACATTATACTAAGTGCTAGAGATACAAATAGGAACAAAAATGAAATAAAATGAGATAACACTTATACTTAGTACACTATCTATGTATAATTGATACTTAGTGAATACTTATTCCTTTCTCCCTTCAAAAAGAAAGGCAATTCTTACCCTCATGGAGGTGACAAGACACAGAAGCAAGCTATAAAGGTAAAATGGTATGATGCTGAAGATATGAAGTGTTGAAGTCTGGGAAGTCAGAAGCACTGCCAGCTATAGAAATAACAACAAAAACCTAGCTCATGAATGACTTTATGAAGTTTGGATAGCCTGGATCCTTCCCTAAAATGGAGACCCCTGGAGGAACGTAATCATGGGGTTGGCATAGCAAAGGGATATTCTAGAGTGAGATTGTTCATAATATGGAAATGTAAACATTCAGAGGAACTGGAAGGGGATTTTAAAGCTGAAACAGGTCCTTAGTGCTCATTAAGTCCAACCTTTTCACTTTTCAGATAAAGAAACTGAGAGACTTAGTAAAATGAGTTTCTTTGACCTTAAAACCAACATTCTTTCCATTGTACCATGATGCCTCTCATCATCTACTATTTAGAATAATAATCTCTAACTTTCCTTATTCAGAAAAGAAAGAACCATTTCATGACCCATTTGGAGATTTTCTTGGCAAAGATACTGGAGTAATTTGCCATTTCCTTCTCTAGCTCACTTTACAGATGGGGAAATTGAGGCAAGCAGAGTTATTTGACTTGCCCAGGATCATGCAATTAGTTAGAATCTGAGAATAGATTTGAACTCAGGTCTTCCTGATTTCAGGTCTGGAATTCAATGAACTTTGCCACCTTGCTGCTCCAAAATTTCTAATTTATTTGGAATTGTAATAAAACCTTTGGATCGTCTTTCTCTGCTACTATCAAATCCTAATTTTTATTTAAAAATTAATTAAAACACATTAAAATCAATTTTATTTTGACACTTTCCCAATACTTCTAAAGGTAATATGATATTTTCTGGGGTATATGTGGAGGGTGTCTCAATAACATTTGGGCTACCATACAGGAGACCAACTGTAGTTAGTTGTGGTTGAGTACAGGTTAGGTTTGGGGCAGTCCTGAGCATCATACCTATAGACTTGGTCTTTATCCTCCATGTATTCAGTCTGATTTCACCATCAAAATTTCCACAGGGTGCTGTACACGGAAAGGGGTTGGAGTTGGCTGAGGGCCAGTCAGTATAGATGTCACACCACTAAAAAAGATGAGCTTAGAAACATGCCTGGAAGTTTCCATTTTTATTTTAAGCAAATACAAGCTGAAGATTAACACTTGGCTGACCCCAGTTCCCAAATGCTAAATGTAATGTTTGGAGCAATATAACACCCTGACATGCCCCAGGTCCTTAGAATGGAGTAGTGTTTTCAAACATCCCTTGATTTTCCCAACCTTGGGGGCTTTTTCCGGATGAGTGTGATCTACTGACTGAAGAAATAATGATGTCCAAATCCCAGTCAAATGCCTCCTGATTCCCTCCTCCCACCCCCAATACTTTTTACCCAGCTGCATAAAATGATGAGACCTTGATTGCCTAGGTAGCCTCTTCTGGGCTCCTGAGCAGTTGATTAAAAATAATAGTTTGGTATCATTTATTAAGTTTGCATAATCAACTGCCCAGGAAGCATTTAGAACAAACAACCACTTTGATGCCAAAAACCATGTGAGTAAGCAATCAGCTCAAATCATGGGAGAGACAATTAAATTTTCATGTATCATAAATGAAATATCCATTAGGGACCTTTTCCAGTGACCTCCAGGTTTAGCGATTCCTGGGACCGAAAGCTCCATCCTCAGTCCTGTCCCTCTTCTGGCCCTTGACACAGATTTCAGACACTGCAGAGGGAGAGAACCTGCAATAGCAAACAAATGTAACTAGTTTTGGAGAGCTGCTATTGACAGTAAAATTCTAATTTTACTCTCGCTCCCAGAACAGATGTACCTCAGAGTCCATAGACTGCAATACTTAACTGCAGCTACTCAGCTGTGACCTTCAGCCCCAGGCTCCCTGCAATAAAATTTTCATGCAACCATATGGAAGAATATTTTAATAGAGATTTACTGTCAGTAACTGTCCCAAAGGAGCAAATAAGGAAGCTGTAACATATTGCGTACAGTAAATCAAGGGGACTTCAATGGAAAAACGAAGCCTCCCTGAGGCTAGCATCTTTACAATTACAGGCAACACTTTGTACAAATATGTGTACAAAGGACTAGATATGCACTCAGTTAAGCAGCTTAAAATGGTTTCGATTTGGAAATATATTTATTTAGAATTTATTTATTGGATTTTATAAGTGGCAGGCACTTACCTGTCAGGGCTGAGTGCATGTGGCTCCCTTCCCCAAGGCTTCTGGGACGGAAGTGAGTGGAGGTGACATGGAACTTGAAGTCATTCCCACCTGGGGGAGGTGGCAGGCCGTAGAGATTCTACAACTGGACAGGACTGCCCCCGCATCACAGACATTTCCTCACAGCTAAGGACAGATCTTAGGAACAGAGGATTAGCCCTAGAAGGGACCGCAGAGATCCTCCAGTCTAATGCCCTGGGCTTTACGTGGCCTGTGTCCAAATAAGCCTAGGGAAACTGAAAAATTCAAGTACTCATTATTTGGGAAGTGTAGATACTCAAAATCCCAGGTGTGGTGCTGGATTCTGAGACAATATGATAGAAATGTAAGCCCTGAAGGGAATTTAAATCATCTGGTTCAATTTCTTCATTTTAGAGATGAAGAAACTAAGACCCAGAGAAATGAAATTAATTCCCTATGGATACGTGGCAAAGTTAACACAAAACACTGAGACTGCAACATGTAGGAGAGTGGGTACCCAGCTCACAGTCAGAGGATGCAGGGTGTGAGGAAGGACATTTTGGGGCTTGACCAAGGAGACTCTTAGGGAACCAGCATGTGGATGGGATTTGATTTTTTAATGTGTAAAATCCCCTCTAGGAAATAACTCTATCTCCACAATTTATACTCTCATTAGAAGTTAGCTTCCCCAGAGGGCAGCTGCCACCCCAGGTTCTTGCTTCCCTTTAAGATTTTTTTCTCTGTTTCTCTGTCTCCGTCTCTCTCTGTGTTTGTATCTCTGTTTCTGTCTCTCTCTGTCTCTCTCTTTCTCTTGTTTCTCTGTCTCTGTCTCTGTTTTTCTCTGTGTCTCTCTCTGTCTCTTCCTCTCTTTCTCTCTGTCTCTTTGTGTGTCTCCTCTGTCTGTTTGTCTCTGTTTCTGTCACTCTATTTCTGTCTCTGACACTGTTTCTCCTCTCTGTATCTCTGTCCCCATGTCTCTCTATGTATCTCTATGTTTATCTCTATTTTTATTTCTCTGTATATGTGTGTGTGTCCTCTTTGTCTCTTTCTGTTTCTTTCTCTCTGTCTCTGTTTGTCTCTGTGTGTGTCTCCTTTCTGTCTCTGTATCTCTCTATCTTTCTGTTTCTGTCTCTTTCTGTGTGTATCTCTTCTCTGTGTCTATATCTCTTTCTCTCCCTCCTTCCTTCCCTCCCCCTCTCTTTTTTCCTTATTCTCCCTCTTTCCCTTTTTCTTTTTCTCCCCCTCTCTTCTTTCCTCCTTCCTTTGCCTCTCTCCCCTCTTTCCTCATCCTACCTCTCCTTCTCTCTCTTCTACCTATCTATCTCAATTATTGATTATTTATCTATTCACATGCATGTATACATACAGATTTACATATTTATGGGGTCACATATATGTGTGTATATATACATATATAATATACGTATTTAGAGACAGTGAGTTCTGTGTGAGCATGGATACTGTTGCCTTTCTTTGTATCACTAGCTCTTAACACAGTGTCTGGCATATGTTGTTCAGTCATTTTAATTGTGACTGACTCTCCATTTGGGGTTTTCATGGCAGAGATACTGAAGTGGTTTGTCATTTGCTTTTCCAGATCATTTTACAGATGAGGGAACTGAGACAGAGTTAAGTGACTTGCCTAGGGTCATGCAGCTAGTGTCTAAAAACAGATTTGAACTTACAAAGATGAATTCATAGTGAGTGCTTAATAAGTCCTTATTAACTTAATGATTGCCTGACTGGCTTAACTGTATAATCCAAGCAATTCATTTAATTTCTCTGGGCCTCAGTTTTCTCATTTATAAAATGAGAGGATAACTGATAATAGATTAGATTATCTCTAAGGGTCTTCCTAGTTATAAATCTACTATCTTGAATCCCAAATATCTCTATTTATTTATACATTTACTGTTTCCTCATGTAATTCCTTAAAAGAAGGTAGTGACAAATATTTGTAGTCTGAAGACCTGAGATTATGACCTGCCTTTCTAGCTATGCAACCTTCAGAACAACAAATAATCTCTGTCTGCCTCAGTTTCTTTACTTACAAAATGAGGCTGCCCTGCCCTGGATATCTTAATTGTAAGGAATAAATAAAATTATCAGCATCATAACTACAAATTATGGTACAATGCAAGCTACTGTCAGACACAGCCTGAGATCATGAAAGGGGAACTGGTGTTCCAGGGACTAAATGGGTATTGGACAAGGTGGAATCAGCTAGTAAACAGGGCCTCTTCTTATCTTTTCCTTCCCCTTTTTTCATTTAAACGCCATCAGTCTATAGATAAGATCCCACAGTGAGCTGAGAAAGATGGAAACATGATAGAAAGTAAATAACTCAGCGCCTGCACCTCTCTCTGAGCATGAGTGCATGGTTGCTATCATTACACCATTTCCTTCCTTTGCTCTTGCCCTGACTATTAAGAGCATTTCTGAGATCAGATATTTGTTTCCTTGAGGGCAAACAATGCAGTCATTTCTCCCCTCCACTCAGCTGATGGAAACTCTAATATGAGGGGCAGTAATTCAGAGATAAATAGACTGAACACTATCTGTGACAGTTCATATTTTATCATGGGAGAGAAGGCCTGAAACCTAAAAACTCAGGCGTAGGAGGCGTATTATGGAAGCCTCCTCATGTGATGATATGTTCATGGTACATAATGAAATGAGAAAAAAAAACTGCTTAGTATCCAAGTGAAGATCAAAATATCCGAGTGACCAAAAATAGGCAGCTGGACAGGTGATAAATCTTTATGTTTTCGTAAATGCCTGTGGGTTGTCGCATTTGACAAAGAGAGATCACAATGGAACAATTGTCATACCTGATAAATGAGTCTTGGGAATTTTTATTCTTCTGTTGCAGTGATTTTGGTTACTATGAAACAGAGGTAATATGTACACAAACACACACACACACACACACACACACACACACCCCAAATAGGTTTGGTTACACACTCAGAGCATCTTATGTTGAGAATTCAGAATTTGGCTCAGCATTGTGAGTAAATGTGAGACAAAGAAAGAGACATCTGTTCCCATCATTGGGTTAATTTTTAGTTATTCAACAGAGCTCTTTGGCCTTGTTTCTCCTTTCAGCTCAGCTCTCACTAGCTAGAACTCCTTCTCCTTTGAATTCATGGTTATATTTCTTCTTTGCTTTTGTGAGATTATGCTGCATGAAACTACTTCAACACTATCTCTGTGTCACCCTGAGTGTCTATGTTCTTTTCTAGACAGAATATCTCCTAAAGAACAAGTAGCTCTGCTTTAAGATATCATGGCCAACTGAGCAGAGAAAATCCCTTCTCTCCCCTAATGCCATCTGATCAAATAATGGAGGAGGAAGAAGGGTCGCACTTAAATCTCAAGTTTAGACTATAAATTCCTCTGATAGATTGCTAACTCCCTGAGGACAGAAACTGAATTTTGCCTTCTTTTGTATTCCCAGTGGGGTTAGCAAAGTGCCAAGCACATTGTAGGTTTTAATACAGATTGATTGACTGAATCAAGCTGCTCCCTACTTTGATCTCTTAACTAATCTATGTTGCTGGTAGACCTTACCTCACCCCGCTTTCTATCACCTACATTTTGATCCAGAGAAGCTTGTCTCTATACCTTTTCACTAGGATGCGATGGAAGTTGGGGAGAAAAGGAGGCAAAGATGAGGAGTGAGAGAACACCAGATATAGCCGATAGCCCATTTAATTAATTAAGTTTGGGAGGAACAACTAAAATTTCACCTATTAAAAGATGGGCCCCTTGAATGCTAGGACCTTCTCTCTATGAATTATCTCCAACCTAATCTGTATATATCTTATTTTATATAGTTGTTTGTATACTCTCCACTCCGTTCCAGTATAAGATTTCTGGAAAGACTTTTCCCTCCTTTCTTAATATACTCAGTCTCTTAGCATACACAGTACCTGGCAAATATTAAGCACTTAATAAATGTTTGCTGATTAACTAACTGACCTGGGGGGCATTGTTAATCTTTACCTATCCAACAGTCAACACTCCTATTTCGAACAGGGAAAAACCTTTCATATTTCTTTAAGAGATGGATAACATATCTTTTATGGTTTAACATACTAGTACTTCTTTACTTCTATTATTTTGTCCTATACTTTTTATGAAAGTATAGGGAGGGAATGAAAGGTCTCTTCCTTACTCCCCTCCCTCATACCACTGTAAGTGTATTTAATTTTGTTGAGATTGCTTGATCAAATCACTTCTTCCTTTACTGAGTGTCATCTTTAAAATGAATGGCATTGGCAAGTTTATTCATTAGGGATCATAAACAGTGGGATTAAACTCAAATAGAAATGGGGCCATTGATGAGAATCTTTGCAGGAGGAATACTGACTTAGAAAACTATACATATTTCATATATACATGTAAGTGTGTATCATTATATGTATTATACATGTGTATAATATATACACATATAACATGTTTTATTGATAGAACAACACATTAAAATCAGATTGAAACTATAATTTAATCTGACTTGGGCCACACTCAGGAGTGTTGGGGACTGCATGCAGCCAGTGGTCTTGTGTTTGGCACCTCTGGTCTTAAATCCCCTGAAATTAGAGATCTTTAATCCCATATATTTGGATGAAATAATGACAGAATTAAACCTTCCCATCTTCTTTACTTCCCAAATAATACCCAAACTGGAAGAATTCTTAGATATCAGTCTCTCATTTTACAGATAAAGAAAATGAGCTTCAGAGAAGTGAATGGATTTATCCCAAGTGCCTTCTATAATCTGACCTTGCTTACCTAAGAAGCAATAGTAGCTAAATTTTATGCAGCTCTTTAAAGTGTTCTTAACACTTTACATGTATTAATTCATTTGTATATACTATTAACTCATTAACTAACAATATCCCTGCAAAGTAATTATTATTACCCACATTTTACAAATGAGGATGAGAAAAATTACATGATTTGGCCAGAATATGGAGACTGAATGTGGATCCAAGTATAGTATTTTACCTTTTGTTGTTATTATTGTTATTTGTTTGCTTGTTTTTCCCTTTCTCGTGGATTTTTTCCCTTTTGATCTGATTTTTCTTGCACAACATGACAAATACGCAAATGTGTTTAAAAGAATTGTAATATTTAACCAAATCAGATTGCTTGCTGTCTTGGGGAGAGAAATGGTAAGGAATGAGGAAGAAAAAATTAGAATGCAAAGTTTTACAAAAATGGTTGTTGAAAACTATATTTATATGTGTTTAGAAAAACAAAATATTATTAAAAAGTGATTTGCCCACAGATAGGTACAATAAATAGATAAGGGTTCTGGACTTGGAATCGAGAAGAGCTAAGTTCAAATTTGACCACAGAACCATGCTAACTGTGTCTCCTTGAAAAATCATTTAACCTCTATTTGCATTATTTCAATTATAAAATGTAAATAATTATATCACTTACCTTGCTGGGTTGTTGTGAAGATCAAATGAACTAATATCTATAAAACACTTAACCTAACATCTGGCATGTAGTAGGTACTATATGAATACCAGCTATTAGCAACTATTATTTAGGACTGTACTTATAGGAAGTATCTAAGGTAGGAATTTAAACCTAGCTTGGGCTGATGTCACATCCAGGGCTATCTGCATTATTCTGTGATGCCCGTCACAACTTTCCACGATAAACATTCCCTTTAAATCAGGCTGATTTCCCAAATGACCTCTACACAGACTAAGTTCATTTTTCCCTCTGTTTTGCTTCATGTTTTTTTTTTCTCACTTGAAATGTCCAAATATGATTTGTCCAGAGGGAGCTGATGGTTCAACAGATAAAGCACTGAGCCTGGTGTCAGGAAAAACTGAATTCAAATCCAGCTTCAGACATTTCCTAGATGTGTGATCCTGGACAAGGAACTTAACCTCTGATTGCCTGACAAAATGGATCCATTGGAGAAGGAAATGGCAATATCTTATCTAAGAAAACCCCATATCGCATGACAAAAGGGTCAGATATGACTGAACAACACCACAATCTACTCCACATAATAATAGTCTCAACTTAGTATTTTCATCTTTTTTTTTTTGTGGTTAATTGCTTGACTTTTTTTTTTCCTCATTTTTTTCCTTTTTGATCTGATTTTTATTGTGTAGCATGATAAATGTGGAAATATGTAGGGAAGAATTGCACATATTTAACATATACTGGATTATTTGCTGTGTAGGGAAGGGAATGGGGAAAGGAGGGAGAAAAAATTGGAACACAAGATTTTATAAGGGTGAATATTGAAAAACTATCTTTGCATGTATTCTGAAAATAAAAAGCTATTATTTAACAAAAGATGATGGTCCCAACTATCTGAGAACTTCTATTGTACTAATAAAAAAAAAAAAAAAGACATAGTCTTTCTCTAGTTATTTCCTATGTGTTCATCTTGTTTCTCCAACAAAATGGCTGAGACAATAGGTGGAGTGGAAATAGGCACTGAATTTAGAAGGCTATTTATTAGCTGTGTGACTGAGAAAGCTGCTTCTAATCTCTGATGCTCAATTTTTTAATCTACAAAAGAGAAAAAATAATACTTTTACTATGTTCCTCATTGGCTTATGGTAGAGATTAAGTGGGGTATTTATGTTAAGTATTCTGTAAAACTGCATTAAGCAAAGTAAGCTGTTAACATAGGATCATAATTAAGATCTGGGAGGAGCCTCAATGGATATGTAGTCTCACTCATTTTATAGAGTAGTAATTTGAGAGGTCTCTTTGCACCTTCAGCTGCACCATGATGATTATTAGCTGAGGGAATGAGGCTGGTTTGGACAGTGGTTTGAGAGCAGGACCTGGAGTCAGTAAGACTCATCTTCCTAAATTCAAATCCAACCTCAAATACTTAGTAACTGTGTGATTCAGGTCAAGTCACTTAAACTTGCTTGCCTCAATTTCCTCATTTGTAAAATGATCTGAAGTAGAAAATGGCAAACCACTCCAGTATCTCTGCCAAGAAAACCCTGAACAGGGTCACAAAGAACCAGACGGGACTGAAACTACTGCACAATGACATTTGAGAAAAACTTCTTCCTTCTTTCCAAGAAGCAGAATGAGAAGTTAATTTTTAATGTGGCATTTCACCTTCTTAAGAGTTATTTCACAAACAGCAAGATCATAAGCCCTGAAAACTTCTATTAGAGTAGCATACTCCTAATCTGGATGTGATTGGTGGTGGAAATAGGTAAACAACCCCTGAATTAGCCAAATGTATCCAACAATGGAATCATCCATCCCCCCATTCATCTCTATATGTATGCATACATTCACAACAATACATATGTATATGTAGTCACTAAGTACATGTGTATAGGCAAGGTATATACATATGCAGACACACATGTGTATATGTAAGCAAAAATCTCTATAGTTTCATATTAAATGTTGATGAAACTACACTAATATATATTTTATACATAGACAAAAAATTTCAAATATGTATATATAGTATTTATACATATATGCACATGCATTTATATACACATATGTGTTTATATATATACCCCATATTCCAAAAATGATATATACATATATAATAAAAATTTTAAATCTTATATATTTGTGTGTATTATTTTAAATTTTTAAATGGACATATATGTATATAGATATATTTTTAGTTATTAATTCTAGGAATTGAGTGCCTTTTCACTGGAAGTACTTATGCCCAGGTTATATAACTGCCAGATAGGGGTGTAATAGAGAGGATTTTTGCCTTGTATAGGAACTAGACTGATTACATAATCTACAATGCCTATCCTAAGTCCAAGAGTCTTTGAAACTATGATAATTAATTGACTGAATAAAATCAATTGCTTTCAAAACAATTGATTTGAAAAGTGTTCTTTTGTTTCATCTATACGAAGTGGTTTTAAAAATCTATTTATATTCACATAAATAGTAACTTTGAAAACCAAGTTATTGACCAGTTGGGAAATTGACAATATGTAATCAATCTAGTAAGTGCCTATTATGTTCTAGGCACTGTTCTAGATACTGGGGATAAAAGTACAAAGTTACTAACGCTGGACCAAGGTCAGTATGTTTTATAAACTGATTTGAATGTGTAGACACGATCGCAAAGACTAAAAAAACTAATATTGTTCTAGGAACATGTATCTACAATTTAATTAACCCATAGATTTAACTAGGCTGGCTATTGCACCCATTTTAATACATAGATATTTATTCACCTATTAGTCTTGTCAATTTTCCTGCCTGTGATTTTTTTTAAAGCTCCAGTATATGAAGTGAAACAGAAGGATTTATTATTCCCAGGAGAGGCATAGAAAACTACATTGCTGAAAGCCCCCTGCCAAGGACTAATTGTTTCAAATGAAGCTCCAAATTGGAAGAGTCAGAAGAGGTGTTTTGAAAAGAGCATTGAACTGTGAGTTGGGAGAGATGGGTTCTAGTCCCAAGGATGCCATTTTTTTTTGTTGTTGTTGTATGATTTGGGGCAAATCACTTAACCATCTCTGAGTGCCAGTATTCTCATCTCTAAAATAAGAAGCCACAAAGGCACAGTAGCTAAAACATTAGGCCAAGAGTCAAGAAGAATTGAATTCATATGCCCAAAGGGTTATAAAACTGCATGGACTGTTTTATTTAACAATACCACTACAAGGTATATATCCCAAAAAGATCATTAAATAGGGAAAGGAACCTATGTAAACAAAATATATATTTATAGCAGCTGTTTTTGTGGTGGCAAAGAATTGGAAATTGAGTGGGTGTCCATTTGTTGGTAAATGGCTGGATAAGCAGTGATATATGAATGTAATTTAATATTATTTGCTATAAGAAATAAGTATCAGATTTCAGAAAAAAACTGGAAATATTTAGATGAATTGTTGCTGAGTGAAGTGAGCAGAATCAGAAAAACATTGTACACAGTAAAAGCAACATTGTTCCATTGTTTGACAGACTTAGCTCCTCTCAGCAATTCAGTGATCCAAGACAATTACAAAAGACTCATGATGGAAAATACTATCCATATCCAGAGAAAGAATCTATGGAGTCTGAATACAGGTTAAAACATACTTATTTTCATGTTTTTTGCTTTTTCTTTCTAATGTTTTCCCTTTTATTATGATTTTTCTTTTACATGATTAATGTGAAAATGTTTTAACATGATTGTATATGTATAACCTATATCAGATTGTTTGGTGTCTTGAGGTGGGGAGAGGAAAGGAAGGAAAAGAGAAAAAAATTTAAACTCAAAATCTTACAAAAATGAATGTTGAAAACTATATTTACGTGTAGTTGGGAAAAAGTAAAATACTATTGAAGTGCAAACACCTAAAAATTGTAAAACTTAAAAAAAAAACAAAAAAGACCTAAGTTCAAATCTGGCCTCAAATACTTACCAGCTCTATGATCCTTAGCAAGTCATTTAAACTCTGTTTCCTCAAGTATAAAATGGGAATGAATAAGAGCACTTTCCTCTCAAGGTTGTTGTGAGAACAAAATGAGAGAATATTTGTAAAGCACTTAGTACACTGCCTGGCACATAGTAGATGCTTAATAGATGTATATTCTCTTCTACTTACTTGATGATTTTTAAGATCCCTCCTGATTCTTAAGATTCTGTGCTAGGAATCCTCTGCTTGTTTTCACAGGATGTCAAACATCCAAATAAATCCCATTTCCTTTGCTGAGTCAGTTTCCTCTTGTTCTATTGAATCAGTTACCAAAGGTTCTATTTTTTATTCTTTTCTGTTGCAATACTCTCACCCTTGATAGCTTCATTGTTTTTCTCTTCATTCCTGTCTCCTGGCTTCCCTGGTTTCTTTCAAGTCCCAGCTAAAATCCCACCTTTTATAGGAAACCTTTTTCAATCACTTTTAATTCTAGTGTTTTCCTTCTATTGATTATTTCCAGTTTATCTTGTGTATATACATATATATACATATATGTGTATATATATACACATATATGTATATATATGTAATGTGCATGGTTGTTTACATGTTGTCTCCTCTATCAGGTCTTTGAGAATAAGGACTCTTTTTTGCCGTTCTTTTTTACTCTCAGAACTTACCACAGTGCCTGGCACATAGTAGGTACTTAATGAATTTATATTATGTGACTATGTCTATACCTCTTCTGTGTGAATGATTCATAAATTTCTATCTACAATACTTATTCCTCTCCCAACATATATTTATCCTGACACATATTACTCCTCTTCAGACATAAATTTCTATTTTCTTACTAGATACATTTATCTAAATATTCCTTTAACACTAAGAAGCAACATGTCCAAAGCAAAATTTATCATTTACCCTCTAAAACCTGCCTTTCTTATAACTTTCCTATTCCATTATGGGTACTACTACTCTCCCAGTCATTTAGACTTGAAGCTTCAGAATTTTTTCTTTTAGTTCCTATATCTAATCAATCGTTAAGTCTTTCACATTTTGACTCTACAATTATCTTTCACAATCATGTGAATTTTCTCTACCTTCATTCTTTTTTTGATCTGTTGCCCACAGCTAGGAAGTATTAGATGACTGAGGCTGGATTTGTATTCAGGTCCTCCTGACTTCAATTCTGGTACTCTATCTATTGCCCCATCTAGCTCCTCCATCTGCCATCATTCAAGTTCAATATATTTCATCTGTACCATATGTGAAAAACTTGTAGCCAATGGGCTTCTTGTGACTCACAGTACTCCAGAGTACAGCCCAAGTGCATCAAAATGCAATTGGGAAATAGTTAATAAAAAAATAAAAATGTAATAAAACATAGATAACATCAAATTTTTTAAACTAAGTTTATATGTGGCCTAGAGAGATCCTTATATACATATTATGTATATATTTTGTTTTAGGCGCTGTTCTAGATACTGGGAATAAAAGTACAAAGTTACTAACAAGTAGTTGGACCAAAGTCAACATGTTTTATAAATTGATTTGAATGTGTAGAGATGATCATAAAGACTAAAAAAACTAATATTGTTCTAGGAACATGTATCTACAATTTAATTAACCCATAGATTTAACCAAGCTGGCTACTGCATCCATTTTAAGCATTCAGTATCTGAATTCTATCTGAATTTGACATCATTGATCTAGGCTACTGCAGTAATCTATTCTTTGTTCTCTCAGTCTCTTAGTCTTTCCCTTCATAATAACGATAACTAGTGCTAGTACAGGAGAGTTCATTGCTCCTGTTTAGTAATAAAGATCAACATGATGATCCCTGTGATTATTCCCTCAACCAACACCAGAATATACTCCTTGGCTTTCAGAAAGCTGGATACCTCTCTCTCCTGGTTCCCTCCTAACTCCTTCTGGAAATTTCATGTTTATCTCCTAAGATAAAGGATTTAATGTGAGAAAATTCAGTCATCAAACTCTTGGCTCAGAGAAAACTTCACCCCTCATCCTATCTCTGCTGAGAACCTTCTAGTTTTTTGGTATTACATGGATACCATGGGAGCTTGGATGCCAATGGAACATATCTATTACTTATCTAAGTATATGACTGGCCTATTCCTTGTCTAAACATATGACTTTCTGGTAATTTCTTTAATAATATGTCTGCAGAATTCTTTGTGGTTATTATGCTGCAGACATGTTGGCCATGTGTTTCTCCTGTCACTTTCTAGATGATCTACTATTTTAGTTCTTCAGAGATCATGAGATTCCAATACTTATAGGCTTGCTACTAATTTAAAAATAGTTTAGCCTAAGTATCCACATGGGACAAACTAAGTGGATGAAGGATATTTTATATCCAAATTACAATGTGCAATTGGTTGGACAATCTATAGAATTAGTGAAACTGTATCAATACTTTGGACAGGCACTACAAATAGTAAATTAATCATATAATGAACAGGAAGAAAAAAAAGATTACATGGTTTATGAAAAAAATTGCAATGCTTTAATGATGTGAAGATTTTCCCTGAAATAGAGACCCATCTTTTAGTATTAGCATTCTTCTGGTGATGTTATTTGGCACTTAGGTTTTTTTTTCCATAAAAATTACAAAAGCAAAACTTAGTTATCTGTTGAAATAATCACAATTTCTGAAACAGACTGAATTAGTGCCATTTTATTCTTAGTTGGAAAAGATGCAAATATGTGTGCTTTGGGGGCTATAATTCATATGTGATTTATGGATAAATATAAATCATTGTATAAAAAAATTGGATGCATTAAAATGAAATTTTGTCAGTTCTATTACCCTGGAGCTTCAATTTCCTGGTACTTATCTTACAGCTGAGCTCTATGAATGAGTTTCAGATGAACTGCCTGGATTTTTTGGTTCAGTTTTCTTGATCCTCAGTTACACAGAAAAGGACTATTAGATGATGACCAACAGTTCTTAGTACTTGAATTAGTTCTAGGCCTTAATTCTGTATTTTTTTAAAAGAAGACACTAATGGTTGTTCTCCACCTTGGCTTACATACATATTTAGGCTATATTTATATGGACATTTGCTTGCATATTTAATCTTGTTATGAGAGAAAAGTCTTCATGTTTTCTTTTCAAAGTTATGACAGAACTTTCCATAGAAAGATATTAATTAAATCCAGCATAGTAACATAGATAATTATTGCCTGTTTTTCTTATAGTTCATGGAAACACAGATTTGAGAGATGGGTGATACCTTAGTAACGTCTAAGTCCTACCCATGCATGAAAGGAATCCCTACCATAACATCTTCATAAGTAAATGTTTTTTCATCCTTTTCTGGAAGTTCTCAAAAGAGGAAAATACACATCCCCTCAAAGAGACCCATTCCATTTTTGGACATCTCTAATTATTAGGAAGTTTTTTTTCCTGTTAACAAGTCTAAATTTGTCTCCTTAGCTTTCTCTACCCTTTGATCCTTGTTCTGCCTTCTGGGGCCAAATAACAGTTGAGTCCCTTCTTTATATAACAATCCTTCAAATACTTGTTGATCACTATTATGGTCTTTGAATCTCCTCTTCTCCTAGTCAAATTTCCTAATGTTTTTCCATATGACCCAGATTAGTGACTTTTTACCAGCTTGGGAACCTCTCTTGGATACCTCCAGCTTAAAATCATAGTGTCCTGAACTAAACAAAGTATTCCAAATGAGGACTAATACGGGTAGAGTGGGAATATCACCTCCCTATTCCTGGAAGCTGTGCTCCCTCCTAATGCAACATAAAATTACATTAGCTTTCTTTTTAGCTTCTACATCACACTGTTGACTCATATTGAGCTTGATAAGTCCTCCAAATTTTTTGGAAGCAACTGCCTTCTCTCTATGTCATCTCCAGTTAATACTTCTGAAACTGATCTTTTATGTATAAAATGGAAGACTACATTTATCCCTATTGAATTTCATATTGTTGAGTTCAGCCCAATGCTCTGAGAGTTTGTCAACATCCTTTTGAATTCTGTTTCTGTTATCCAGTATGTTAATCATCCCTCTCAAGCTTTGTGTCATCTATAAGTTTCACAAGTGTATTATCTCTGTCTTTATCCTTTGTTGTTCTTCAGCCTTTTCAGTTATGTGGGATTCTTACAACCCCATTTGGGGGTTTCTTAGCAAAGATACTGAAATCATTTGCTATTTTCTGTTTTAGCTCATTTTATGGGTAAGGTACTGAAGCAAAAAGAACTAAATGGCTTTCCCAGGACAATATAACTAGTGAGTGTCTGAGACCAGATTTGAACAAAGGAAGAGTCTTGATCACTTCAGGCTCAATGCCCTATTGGCCGTACAACCTAGCTGCCCCAATTTTATCCTAATCACTGATAAAATTGTTAAACAACACAGGGACATCCAAATATCCCTAGAGTACTATAGTAAAGACCTCCTGTGATTCTGACATAGATCCATTCACAATTAACTATTTTTTGAGTCTAGCCAGCCAACTAGTTCTGTATTCATTGGATTGTATTACTATATCATTGAAACTATATATATCCTCCTCCACAAGGATACTATACAATGCTTATTCTAAAACTTGAATAAGATCTAGATAAATTTTATTCACAGTATTTCTCCTATACACTATTTTAGCAGTACTCTTGCTATTGTTATGCTACTATATTGTTAGTATTAGCATCAAGAGCATGTGTAACCCCAAAAGGAGGAGGTTATATTAAGAGTAATAGGATTGTCTGAGTGCTAGAATGGTGGCATCCGTTAAATATTGAGTCAAAAGAAATTATCTAGGCTTTAGTTAGATCTTCTGAGGAGAATTTATAGAAAGACGAGAACAGAAAACCCTTTAAGATTATGAGTTATAGAACAGCTGTTGATTTGAAGTGGTAGGAACAATTTCCTCATTTTGAATTCCCTATTCCAAAAAGAATGTCAGGGCCAGTTGAAACAAACAAATAAAGAAATAAAATGAACAAAAAACCCAAAGGATAAAAATGAATGACTGAATTGTAATTGGCACTAATTGAAGGATTACCTTTATCTCTGGGACTACAAGTCCATCAAAGTATAAAAGATAATGCTAAAATCTTGCTTTTAAAATGACTGATATGCAAATAACATTTGAACCATCATCATCCTATACTGTGTTTTTTACTGTCTCTTCTAGCTGTCAGAACTTGGTTCTGTTTTAAAGATCGAAGAACTGATAAGGAAACATTAAGCTCTACTTCTTAGGTCACAGTGAAATATTAACTTCAATTTCAAGGTGAAACTGATCTTCAGTGAAACTCTTGGACCACCTTCCACTCAGGCTCAAAATCTATATTCCCTGGATTTTAGTATTAAGATGTTATTTATCTTGTAACTTTTCCAGAAATTAGGAGACTTAAGGAGATCCATTTTAAGGAGTTAGGATGGTGTCCAATATAAGCAATGAGTGCCTGGAAAATGGTCTATTTTAAATACAGATCTATAAAACCATATGATTCCATTCTTCCTGTACTATTTGTCTACATGATGCTTTCTCATAAGCTTCAGTGAATTAGACTTTTTTTGCTGTGGAGAGGATTGGGAAACAGTTTTTAAATTTTAATAACTATAACTGACTAATTTTTTAGATTGATGGTGAAACAGTAATGGTTGTGTTGGGTACCTTAAGCCACACTAGACCACCAAAACATAATTAAAAGGTTATATTTAAACAAGTTTTAGTATATTATTCATCTTAATCTGAGCCTAAACTGTATGGAGATTTTTAAAGTCTTTTTTCTTTTTTTTTTTTTTGTCTTAGTATTTAATAGTTTCTGCTTAGATGAGAGGTAAAAACTGAAATACCACAAGAAATGGTATGTTTGTAAATGGCAAAGGCAGAATGGAAGAGAGGTTATGAAAAAGTCACTTCTGGAAATCTCTTGAGAAAAAGTCCAGTGTTAAAGTTTTATCAAGTAGACTTGTCTCTGACCCATTGGTTGATAGGACCTTTCCCTCTATTCTCTGAATCTAAATACTGCTACACAGCCATGTGGCATATTCAAAATTTGGATATGTAGGGTTAAATATGTTTTCACATTGACATATTTAACATGTATAGGACTGCTTGCCATCTGAGAGAGGGGGTAGAGGGAGGGAAGGGAAAAAGCGGAACAGAAGTGAGTGCAAGGGATAATGTTGTAAAAAATTACCCTGGCATGGGTTCTGTCAATAAAAAGTTATAATTATTTATACATATATATATATATATATATATATATATATATATATTCACATTGTCACAAAATCTCACAGTAAGGAAGGACCTCAGAGGCATCTTGTAAAATTTCTACCTGCACTACTCTGGTGTAAGTTTCATCACCTTTTGTTATTCAGTCACTCAGCTGTTTCATAATCCCATTTTATATTTTCTTGGCAGAGATACATGAGTAGTTTGCTATTTTTTAAATCTGGCTCATTTTACAGCTGAAGAAACTGAACTAAAGAGGGTTAAGTATTTGCCCAAGGTCATCTAGCTGGTAAATGTTTGAGACCTGATTTGAACTCAGGAAGATGAATTTTCTTAACCTCAGATCTAGCAGTCTACCTGTTATACCATTTACCCACCTCTCATCCCTTAATATCTGGACTATTTCTATAGTTTCCTAGTGAGCCTGCCTGCCATAAGTCTTTCCTCACTCCAAACCATCTCCCATTCAGCCATCTAAAGTAATTTTTCTAAAATTCAGTTCTGATCCCCAAATCAATAAACTCCAGTAGCTTCCTATTACCTGTAGAATCCAATACAAAATGTTCTGTTTGGCATTTCATGACTTATCTTCCTCCTGCTTTTCCAGTTATCTTATATCCAGCTCTCTAGTATGTACTGTTTGGTGTAGTGACGCTGGCCTCCTGGCCATTCCACAAACAAGACATTCCATCTTTCTGTTCTGGACATTCTCTCTTTTCTGTGCCTGGAATGGTATCCTTCCATCACACCAATTACGGATCTCCCTAGCTTCTTTTATATCCCAACTAGTATCTTACCTTCTATAGGAAGCCTTCCCTAACCTCTCTTAATTTCATATCTTCCCTCTTTTGTTTCCTGTTTATCCTGTACATAGCTTGCTTTGTATGTATTTATTTTTATATTGTCTCCTCCTATTAGATTGTAAGCAAGGACTTTTTGCCTTTTCTTGTGCCCTCAGCACATACCACAATGGACATAGTAATCATTTAATGAATTTTGATTGATTATAGCATTACACTATTATAGCAATTTGACATTTTTTTTCATTTGTCTATCACTTGTTTGAATGCCTTCAATAACAAAGAATCTACTCCTATCTCCTGAATTATCCCATCCTGCTTTTCAATAGTTCTCATTAAGAAGTTTTTTCCCTCTAGATCAAACATACATCTTTGACATTTCTGCTTATTTCTCATAGTTTTATACCCTAGTTCAAACAAAAGCAAGTCTAATGTAATTTGTCTCCATGTTACAGGTCTTCAAATACTTGAAGACAGTGATCATTTCCTGCCTACATCTTCTCTTTCCTGACTAAACCCTAGTTTTAAAAACCAAAAAACTCTCATTTTTTTTACCAGATAATTTTATCTTATCATAATCAACATTCCAAAATAAAAATCAAAATAACTGGATTTTATATAAGCTTTATCAGAAACAAAATCATCCAAAATAAAATTTTTGTAAGATGATAGGAACAAATATAGGCAAAGGCTTACCCACCAAAAATTACTAGGATAGTCCAAGCATTTTCCTTTCCTGAGAGATGAGGAAGCTTACTGATACTGTGTATAGTGAGCATCTGGATGAAAAGTAAAAATGAAATCAATGATACAAATGCTTTGTTTTCATCAAACATTTAAATATATAGGTATATCAGTTGATAAATTGAATGCTTTTTTTAAAACTTTTCATTTGATATCATGTTGAATTATTCTAAGAAGTCCAATTTACCCTTATTCTCCTCTCAGCCAAACCTTTTGAAAAGTCTTATGCTCTTATAAAATCTAGTTTCTCCAAATGAGTTAGAGAATATAGTATTCTAATTAAGTATTCTGGTTAATGAAGATCAACCTATACAAACAAAGATGACCGATTTTGAAAGAATAAGACAAATACCATAAAAATTAAGCTGGATAGAATATAATTCTTAGTGAGCATGAAGAGAAATTTTGGAATATTGTAATGTTTTACTTCAACATCTTCAATATAGATGCGACTTCTTATTGGACAATGCAATAGTAAAAAAACAAACAAACAACAACAAACCCTGTATAGTCCATATGGCAAACCATAGATGTTGCCTTTTAAAATATGTCCTTAACATCAACTTAAAAATTTTTTAAATATTTAAAACATGTATGAATGTGAATGTTGACAATAGCCAGAACTTCAGGACATATGTCTGTCAGTCAATCATTTAGTAATCCACTCTCATCACTACTTTGGATCATATTATCATCAATTTAGAATTGAAAAAGATCTGAGAGGTCGTATAGCCTAACTCTCCCACTTTCAAGATGAAAAACTTGAATTTTAAAAAGATTAATCCTCCAGTATTCTCATCTATAACTACAGGTGAACTATGATATGTCTTTCATGTCACCTTCCCCATGTACTGGCTTATTCCATTGTTTCCCAATACAGATCATTATTTCAGTTATTCAAATCTTAGAAGTCATGATTAAATAAGTGATTTAATTAGAGCACCACACAGAAAAAAAAAACCAAGAAAGCCTGAATCATTAATATCATAAAACAGGATACATACAAACAGTCCATAGACATCCTAATTTCATCCCCACAGCAATACCCTTTTCCAGGTTCCAATCTGCTTCCTCTCCCTCTGAAGTAGCATGAGAATGGAAATGAACTGACCACAATTTCAATAACATGGAATAGACTTTTTTAGTTTCCTTGTGAGTTGATCATAGTTAACTCACAGCAGTACAGAAGGTACTTAAAAATAATCTTTCATTCAACACAATTGGAAATCTATGTATAATCACTGGAGACTTTATTAGTTGAAACTACAAGAATAAATAGGAAAATAGAATTCCTCCTCCAGGATCCCAGAAAATCTCCTTAGCTGCTTCCTCAAAATCTGTCCTATGACCTGGCTCAATCTGTAGTCAGTCTCTGTAATCTCAACATTCAGAGATGACACTGCTCAAAGTCTCCAGAGGCCAATGACCAAGAGCTGCTGCTGTCATAAAACTATCTCGCATCTCTATTTTTTTCCCTTCAAGTTCTATGCATAGGGATCTCAGTCCTAGGTCCTGGTTGCCCTATAAATCCTTCCATCTTGTTAATCATATCTCAGCTCTGTTAAGATTCTACCTCCAGCCCAGTTTCTACCCTCAGGGACCTGGAAGCAAAGAACATTCCTATATTTTATTTCTCATAAAAGGAAAGTGGCACAACATACAGACATCTCATCATTAATGCTTTCAGATTACTTAGATCCCAGCTTCCTTTATTCACTTGGTCTCATTGATAGAACAATAAAAGCTCTCACAATTGCTCTGAATGGTCGAATTTCTATAAGACATTTCCCATTAAGATTATATATTACATATAAGCATTTTCAGACAAAAGTCAAGGTGAAAAGTAAATACACTAATTACTACTGCTACTACTAATAATAATAACTAACATATATCATTCACTGTGTGCTAATGTTTTATGATAATTATCTAATGTGATTTTTACAACAACCTTGGCAAATAGGTGCTATACTACCCCCATTTTGCAAATGAGGAATTTGAAACAATAGCAGAGATTCTGCCCAAGGTCTACTGCTAGTGTCTGAGGCTAAATTTGAACTCAGATCTTCCTGACTCCAGGTCTAGAATTCTATCCACTTAGGTTGAGCAAATATAATAAAGATAAAAATCTACTTATTTAGTGTTATACCAATCAAACTTCCAAAAACTACTTTACTGACCTAGAAAAAATAACAACAAAATTCATCTGGAAGAACAAAAAGTCAAGAATTTCAAGGGAAATAATGAAAAAACAAAAACAAATGAATGTGGTCTAGCTGTACCTGATTAAAACTATATTATAAAGCAGTGGTCATCAAAACCATTTGGTACTAAGAAATAGACTAGTTGATCAGTGGAATAGGTTAGGTTCACAGGACAAAATAGTCAATAACTATAGCAATCTAGTGTTTAACAAACCCAAAGTCTCCAGCTTTTGGGATAAGAATTCACTACTTGACAAAACCTTCTGGGAAATTTGGAAACTAGTATGAAAGAAATTAGGCATTGACCCACACCTAACACCATATATCAAGATAAGGTCAAAATGGGTTCATGATCTAGACATAAAGAATGATATTATAAACAAATTAGAAGAACATAGGATAGTTTACCCCTCAGATCTGTGGAGGAGGAAGGAATTTGTGACCAAAGAAGAACCAGAGATCATTATTGATCACAAAATAGATAATTTTGATTATATTAAGTTAAAAAATTATACAAACAAAACTAATGCGGACAAGATTGGAAGGGAAGCAATAGACTGAGAAAACATTTTTACATTCAAACGTTCTGATAAAAGCCTCATTTCTAAAATATGTAGAGAATTGACTCAAATTTATAAAAAAAATTTAAGCCAATACCCTATTGAAAAATGGTCAAAAGATATAAACAGATAGTTTTCAGATGAAGAAATTGAAAGTATTTGTAGTCATATGAAAATATGCTCCAAATCACTATTGATCAGAGAAATGAAAATTAAGACAACTCTGAGATACCACTACACACCTCTCAGATTAGCTAAAATGACAGGAAAAGATAATGATGAATGTTGGAGGGGATGACTAGGATCCTGATACATTGTTGGTAGAATTGTGAACAGATGCAACCATTCTGGAGAGCAATTTGGAACTATGCTCAAAAAGTTGTCAAATTGTGCATACCCTGTGACTCAGCAGTGTTTCTACTGGGCTTATACCCCAAAGAGGTATTAAAGGAGTGAAAGGGACCCACATATGCAAAAATGTTTGTGGCAGCCCTTTTTGTAGTAGCTAGAAACTGGAAACTGAATGGATACCCATCAACTGGAGAATGGCTGAATAAATTGTGGTATGTGAATGTTATGGAATATTATTATTCTATAAGAAATGATCAGCAAAATGATTTTAGAAAGGCCTGGAGATACTTACATGAACTGATGCTAAGTGAAGTGAGCAGAACCAGGAAATCATTATATACAGCAACAAGAAGTAGATACAACAATCAATTCTGATGGGGTGACTCTCTTCAACAATGAGATGATCCAAACCAGTTCCAGTTGTTCAGTGGTGAAGAGAGACAGCTACACCCGTAGATAGAACTGTGGGAATAAAGTGTGGAACACAACATAGCATTCTCACTCTTTCTGTTATTTGCTTGCATTTTGCTTTCTTTCTCAGTTTTATTTTTCCTTCTTGATCCAATTTTTCTTGTGCAGCAAGATAACAAGATAAATACACACACACACACACACACACACACACACACACACATATATATATATATTGGATTTAACATATGTTTTAACATATTTAGTATGTATTGTACTACCTGCTATCTAGGGGAGGAGGTGGGAGGGAAGAAGGGGAAAATTTGGAATGGAAGGCTTTGTAAAGTCAATGTTGAAAAATTACCCATGCATATATTTTGTAAATAAAAAGCTTTAATAAAAAATAATTAATTAATTAAAAAATAGAATTTGATCCACTGCATCACCTCACTGCCCCAAAGCAAATCATACTCCCCTTACCACACACCCCCCATTATACTTTCAAATCCATTCTTGCATTCACCCCCTCAAAACATTCCAGGGAAGTAAAAAAAAAAAAGGACATTTTACAGATGGGGAAACGGAGACAAAAGGGGGCTAAGTGACCTTTCAGAGTCTACCCAGTGTATGCAGAATAGAACTGCATGTGGGAAGTGTTCTTTCCATGAGAGCCGATATTTCCTAGGCTGAAGGATAGTGATTGTCTTGATCATTAACAACTTAGTGCTATAGGAACACTAAAATGAAAATGTCCATTTCATGCCAACAGGGAGCCCACCTTTCTCTAAAGAGAATGAATGAGTTAGAATTCAATGCATTGACAGCCATCACATCCCAGCAAGCAAGGACCTCCTCCCAGCATATCTCCCACCATGTGTCCTTCTTCTCCCCGCGCTGCCCCTGCCAAGGAGGGGAAGTGGAGATTAGGAGAGTGCCACAGGAGCTGACTCAATATTTATGTTTTTATGTGAGATGATTTGGATTATTAGCATCAGTGGACACATTCTGTTTCCCCTGTGCAGCAACAGCAGGTGATTTCCCCTCCCCCACTAAAAATATCTGGCCCACGACCAATTCCAAAATTAAACATTTGTTTGCCAGACATGCACAGCTGTAATTGGTCCACTGCTGGTTTGCTGCATAACATGCCACCTGCTAGCTCCTTTTCCAGAGAAGAGGATGGGAAGAACTGAATGAAGACTCAGATCAGGGAACAATTAAGAAGCTTTCTCTCTTTTGCTACCTTCTCTCATCCTCCTGTGTTCACCCCAACGATGTTGCAGGAACACAGAGAAATTTGCCTTCACATAACAGTTGGGGCAGATATAATATTTTGCTACTTGCCAAATGGCAGAAGGAAAACATATTGGTTCTTCCCAAAGGTTAGGCTTCTTTGGGTAGAGGGAGGGAGTCATTTACAATATGACTGGGTTAAATCAACTTCTGTTATGACAATTATCTATGTGATGGGAGGAATAAACCACCCCTCATTCCAAAAAAGATGAATGTTAGATGAGTAATTAGTCATCACACAGGTTTTTGCCTAGAGTAAAAGAAAGAGATTCTGAAAATGATTGAAGTTTTGCTTAAAATGAATAAACCCAAACCAAGAAGCTTTTAGAAAGTTCTGTTATGGTTTCACTTTCACTAGTATTTTTTAAGTTGCCAGAGGTAATTTCTTTCTATTATATAATCCATTGTTTTCTAAGAGAAATTTCATAAAGAAGTTGGGTTTTTTTTTTATAGTTGAACTGGAGCTGGTGTGATGAAAACAATAAAAATTCTTGTTTGAAAGTATTTCTTTCTCTGCTTCTAAGACAACCAGGGGAATAAGATAACAAACGTACACTCATCCAGAGATGATGATTTGCCAAAATCAAGTAGAAGAGGAAGGTTCAGGGGTTCAAAAGCTTCAAGTTCAAGTCTAAACTCAGGAGCAGTGATTTAGGAGTGTACTTTGGGGGTGACATCTATATCCGGCTCCAGCAAACTACACAGAATTATTTCTTCAAAGGTTACACTTGCTTGGGGATTCTTCCAAAATCCTTTCCACTCTCCCTTGCTATTTTCAGGCACAGATTACTTTCTGATCTTGAGACTGGGACTGAGACTGTCCAAATTGGACGTAGTTTCATAGGTGTTATTTTGGTGTTGGAGAAGGGTGGAGGGCAGACAAAAAGGTAAGAGATCTGAAGATTGTATTTTTCACTTATGAGTCAGTTGATTTACTTTACATTCTTTGCTATATCAGCAGAGAATTTTGGAGAACTCCAAATGGACTCAATTTCCAAAGTTGTGTGGATTTAATTTAACTTTTTTCTATTTACAAAACTTGGAAAGCTATCTAAATTCTTTGGACCTCAGTTTTCCTAACAGTAAAATGGAGAGTGTTGGACCAAGGTCCTGCCCAGTTCTAAATTTATGAATGAATTGAGATATTATGTGACAGTGCTCTGCTAAGCTGGAAAGGGAGAGTTAGGATAAGTGCTATTATTTTCACACTTCAGTTGAGGAAAATGAAACTGAAAGAGATGAAGTGGCTCTTCTAGAGTCACAGAGCTATCTAGTAAATGTCTGAGACCCCCATGTCTAATACTCTATCCACTAAATCAATTAGCTCCTCTACATAGAATGACTATTCTAATCAAACAATCATATAAGCATTTATTGTCTCCTTGCCTCAAGTCTCCTCCCATTCCAGGCCAGCCTTCATTCAACTGTCAAACTGAATTTCCAAAAGTAAAGGTCTAATCATGTCACTTATTTAGTCAATTCCTGTGCCTCCTACTATATCCAAAAGTAAATATACAATCCTCTATTTGGCAGTCAATGCTCTTCATAACCTGCTCCCAATCTACCTAGCCAGTCTTCCTACACTTTACTTCCCTATCCATATACTTTGGCCCCCTTAGTGTTCCCCCAACAAGACACTCCATGCATTGTCATTGTTTATCCCATATCCCTGGAATCCTCTCCCTGTTTATTGATTCTCCTGGCTTCTTCCTTTAAGATGCAGCCAAAATCCCATCTTCTATGATCTCCCTTAAGGTTAATGACTTCCTCCAATTATTATCTATCTAATCTATGCATCCTGTTTTTGTATAGTTGTTTACATATAGCATTCCCCATTAGATTCTAAGATCTTTGAGAGCAGAAAGTATTTTTTTTACCTTTCTTTGCATTTCTAGTGATTGATTATAAGAAAACTGGTAATATAGTAGATATTTAATAAATGTTCCTTGATTAAGTACCTACTGTTTGTTGCTAGTCTCAGGGATTACCCAAGTGGAGCTAAGAAGCAAGGCAGGAGGAAGCTGTCATCCTGCTTGATCCTGGGGTGGCTAACTGTTCATGCAGAAGATTTAAACATCCCCTCCACATATGAGTGAAGCCTCCTTAGCAGCTCACCACTTTGTGGGACACATATGGTTTCATTTCTCAACAATTCACTCTTGCCCTTTCAAGGCCACCCTAGGTTGTGACACAAATCTCCACAGAAACTTAATAATGGTTGCCTGTTTCTACTTACTCACCTTGGTGAGGTTCAGAAGATACTTTCTTGGGGTTTGTTATTTCTCCAGTAAACTTTCATTTTTATTAAATGTGTGGTTCAAATCCCTAGCCAGTTCAACCTATATTCTCTCTCTCTCTCTCTCTCTCTCTCTCTCTCTCTCTTTTTCTCTCTCTCACAAACACACACATCCACATCCATACCCCACACACATCCACATGCACACTAGCAATGGGTTTACAAAACTTATTTTTAGATTCCTGACTTTTGGGATTGACTCTTCCCACTCATATTTTCTGCTTTTCCTGTTCTACTTGGATTTATGTGAATAGAATTAACACACATTTAAGTTATTTACTTTGTTTATGGCATCAAACATGTAATAGGAACCCCCCCAAAAAAAATATTACTTAGATACATAAGAGATAATTCAGGCTGTGTAGCCTGAAAGGCAGGGATTTTTTTTTTCTCCCTTTGTCACTATTCATGTTGGAAAGTTGATAAAGCTGATCTAAGAGAAGACTGGATTTATAATATAAGGCATTGGGCTTTAATGAATAGAATGGGGGATGTAATCAAGACTTCTGCAGTAGGGAAATCATTTTAGCAGCTGAATAAAGGCTGGTTGGTATATGTAAGATGTCTATAAGACACTTCTGAGTCCTCTTCATTGGAAAAGAGGAAGTTGTATTATGGATCAATGGATGCTAGGATCTCCACCCTATTGGGAATGACAGAATAACCTTACCCTTTCTAATTTCCTCAGAGGGGCATTTATTATGCTTTTGGAATCCTTTTAGATACTCCGGGGGCTACAAAAGATCATAAAGGATGGCCTTTGGAGCCTTAGCGTTGGGCCTTAGATTGTGTTAAAGCAGCATGTGATATGATAGACCCACAGCCAGGAAAGCTGGGATTGAGTCCCACTTTGGATACTTGAGAATCATAGTATTGGATATATGGTAGGCACTTAATAAATCTTATTGACTTGACTTTATGGTGACAGCAACCCCAAGGATAATCTAGTCAAATCCTGTGAAACTTAAGGTCCAGCGGTCAGTGACTTGGTAAATACTAAATGGCAGAAATGACATTTGAACTCAATGTTCCCAATGCAATCATCTTTGCACTGCTCTACGCCAGTGGTATGACATTGAATAAGTCAATCTCTCTAAGCTTTAGTTCTTTTTTCTATTTCCAATATACTAATTTTTCCCGTAGTCAATAGTTCAGTAGTAATGATGTGATGCAAAATAGATTGTCACTTGTAAAAGCCTTTCTGCTATCTGAAAATGCTGTTGGGAAGTCTGGAGATAATTTCTATAAACATTTTATGTAGATGGGAAAATAGGTATAAGTGTTGGAAGGGATTGAGGCTTTACCAGTAATCTTTTTCTTTTCCCATATTCTAGGCAGGAATCTTAACTAGGTGGGTAACCCTGAATAAGTCACTTAACCAATGTCTGTCTCACTTTCCTCCTGTGTAAAATGGGGATTATAATAACACCTAGCTAACAGAGTTGTTGTATCAAATAAAATAATATTTGTAAAGTGTTTTAGCTTTATAAAGCTTAATAAGCTATTAGCTATTGTGAATCAATCCCTCACATCCTCACTTTATCAAATGCCACAAAGATCTCAGCTATGTAACATTTGATCTAATCCAGCTAGTATTTCAGTCTTTATTCTCTTTAGTGCTCTTCCATAAGGATATTTAGGACTCTGATGGGATAGCTTTATCATACTTGATGATAATAAGCAGATTGGTGGTGTGATGGGTGAAATCACAAGAAAGACCTGAGTTTGGATCCTCTCTCAAACCTAGACCGTGCATAGGCTATGTAATCCTGGGCTACTCACATAACCTCTGTGGCTCAGTATCTTCATCTGTAAAAAAGAGGTAATAGCAGCATCTATTTCACAAGGTGGTTTTGAGAATCAAATGAGCTAGCATAAACACTTTGCAAAACTTCAAACTGCCATGTGAAGGATATTTATTGTCATGCAAATCCATGCAGATATTTTCATTTTTATTATAGTTATTGTCCTTCCATTTTTATCCTTAAATGCCCTCAGAATGATTTTGCTTAATTGAGTAGTCCTCCAAACCTTCCTTAAACTGGGTTTGTGCTCCAATGCCTTTATCTGCTTCATTAATTAATGCTGCTTATACTTTTCCATCCTTCTTTGTAAGAGTTTGCAAATTAGTTTATATTCTAAAATAGTGTTGATTCTGGCTGCCATCTCTCTCCACTTGTAATTAAGTCAATTAATTGCATAGTAAGATGTTTTTACACTCTTTGGGCTTCCTTACTATTTTATATTAGTTAAACTTCTTTATAAATTGTGCCATTTCCCTTTCTGTCATCCATTGCCCTCTTTTGGTTATCAATAAGCTGTTGAATGATGTCTCATCATGGCATAAAGGTGACCCTGAAGTCTCAAATCAAATGTCACCACAATGTAATCTTTATCAGGTTCTACCATGACATAGTCTAGGTATATAATATGTTTGCTTTCTGAAGACTAGTTTAGAAATATAATGGAGCTCATCGCCAGTAAGTTGGTCATTTTATGATGAATTCTTTAGTCATGACCTTCAATCTTTTATGATCACTTTCCTCTTTAGTAATAGAAATGTAGAGAGAACTTAAAATTACATAGTATTCTTTTTGACCATCCACAAATTTTAACTTAGTTGTCAATATACTAAATGTGAAATCTGTATCCAATGATCAGTGTATAACATATAAGTGAAGGAAATGAATCTTGATATCATTGCAATTAAAACCAGAGGACAGAAGGAAACCAGCTAAATATGTCTTTTAAAGAATTAATTGAGAGCGTTTTTTTTTTTTTTTTGATAAAATGCTCAGTGGCAACTGGAAACATAACTTTTTAAAAAAAGTTGTCCTTGCATAACAGTGCTCATGATTAGTATTTGCAAGTAAATAAAACAAATAATTAAAATAATTGTAGTTTATATAACATTAGTTTCATAAGATAAAAAAAAGAAATTCCACAAAGAATTTGATAAAACCATGGATATTAAATCAATTTAAATTGTGTTACTTGGTGATTTCAAAACAAATGTGGAACTAGGTGAGAATGTTGGTTCTTTGAAGGCAGGAACACTTTTTGCTTTTTCTTTGTATCCCCAAAGCCTGGTACTGTGCCTATCAAAAAGTAAGCCCTTAATAAATGCTTGATAAATATTGAATGTGTGAAATATATCAGTAACATAAGTCAAAAACAAAGAAGGAGGAAGGGTAAAAATTTCATCAACCACACAGATATCTCATGCCTTTATATCACCACTACTTTCTTCAAGAAGAAAATTGGCAGGTATCCAAAAGATGTGGCCACCACCAAATAATATAATACACACACACACACACATACACACACACACAAACACAGAGTGAAACAGATTATATTTTAATGACCTAGAAGAGACTAATTATGGATGTGGGGATCATACTTGTATTAGTTGTATAAAGTCAGATCATCAACTTGTTTGAGCAAGGAACAATATTTGTATAAAACCACAAGAAAGAACAATGGAAAAAATTTGACATTCTGAGCCATTTAAACAAGTAATTGATAATGAAATAAAATTATCATGAGTAGAAAGAACATCAAGGAGAGAATTTACATGGCCAGTATCTTCCTGTGTATGAATATGAAAACATCAGAATCATAGATTAAGAGACAACACACTTTTAAGGAAAGAACACTAACCACTGAGTCAGCACATCTGGCTTTTAATCCTGTATCTCCTCTTAACCAGTTACTTAAGCTTGAGTCTGTTTTTTCATCTGAAAAATGAAGGCATTAGACAAGATGATCTGTCATTTCCCTTCCAAATCTAAAATTCTATGAAGTGCTCACAAAATGAAGCATGATATTAATTCCCAGTAAAACAATACAAAACTGTATTCTTTTAAGTCTTTGATTTCTTCAATGAAAACATAAGGAACCCAGTATTACCATATATATCATTCATATATATGTGTCAAGGACAGTGCATTTAATCACTACACTTCAGAGACAGCTCCCTAGGTGTGAGAATCTTGTCAGTAATTACGAATAACAGCCCTACCAGTGCTCCTAATGTTCTGACATCAATTTTTCTTGCCTAGTTAGTGGCCAGAGGTGGGTACAGGATGCATCAGAGAAGTGTGAAATTTAAAAATAAATAGAAATGAAGAAAGAAACTGGCAATCAGTTATTCAGTCAATAAATATTTATTTCATGCTTGCTATGTTTCTGAACACTGCTAATTGCTGAGGATACAATAACAGACAAAAGACAATTTCTGTTCTCAGAGAGTTCACATTCTAATGAAGGAGACAACATGAAAAAAACAAAGATATATATAAACAAAATATTTTCAGGATAAATTGAGATAACCAATGGAGGAAAGTATTGAGGATCATGAAAAAATTTTTGTAGGAGATGGGGATTTGGCTAAGACTCTAAGAAAATCAAGGAAGTCAAGAAGCAGAGATGAGGAAAAAGTTTAGGCATGAGGAACAGCCAATGAAACTGGCCCTGGGATGGCATGGTGGATAAGGCACTGAACTTGGAGGTAGGAAAATCTAAGTTCAAAGCCAGTCTTGGACAATTTCTAGCTGTGTGACCCAACACAAATCACTTAATGTGTCTGTCTGCTTCTGTTTCCTCATGTTTAAAATAGGGATAAAATAATGCCTACCTCCAAGGGTTTTTGTAAGGATCAAATGAAATATTTGTAAAGTAAAGAAAAATTTAAAACTGTATAATACTAGTAAAAAAAAAAAGATCAAATTTGGAGATAAAGTGTTTTATGTGAGGAAAATGGAGTCCAATGTCAGATCACTGAGTACATTGTAGAGAGAAATGTTTAAGAAAATCTGAAAGTAGTAGAGGATCAAGTTGTTAATCTGTTGGAAGTAACTCACTTCTCACCTACAGGTGTTTAACAGAGCTAAGATTTTCACACCAATTCTGAGACCTCTCTGCAGGCATGGGACAGATGCAGGCTTGCATAGCAGAAGTAATGAGTAGATGTAGTGAGAGGAAACAAGGAACATACATCAATTAGAAGAGGTGAGAGCTAGTAGAATAGTCTTGGATTGAGCTAGCAGAATAGCCTAGTTGAATTGTAATTGATTCCCAAATAGTATAGATGCTCTCTTCTGAAATAAGGTTCCATTAAATTTCTCAAAATTCTGGTTATACTCACCCTTACCATGCTTGGGAGACTGAGAGCAAGATAACTTAAAGTTGGGAGTATAAAACTTGCGCTTAACATAGTATGTTCACTCTTTTTGTTGCTGTTGTATGCTTGCATGTTGTTTTCTTTCTCATTTTTTCCTTTTTTATCTGATTTTTCTTGTGCATCATGAGAAATGTAAAAATATGTTTAGGAGAATTGCACATGTTTAATCTATATTGGATTATTTGCTGTCCAGGAGAGGTGGCAGATGTGGTAAAAAAAAAAAATCTGGAACACAAGATTTTCCAAGTGTGAGTGTTCGAAACTATCTTCATATATATTTTGAAAAATAAAAAGTAATTATTAAAAAAAATTGGAATTAAATTGTTTGCCTCCTGAAGGAAGAGAGAGTGTGGGACAAAGAGAATTTGGAACTCAAAATGTTTTTAAATTTTTTTTAAAAAATTTAACATAATTGGGAATTCAAGTTGCTTTAATTACAAATAAAAATTTGAATAACACAATTAGGAATTGGAATAAAGGGAGGAGTTTCTTTCATTGTGATTGGATCACATACACATCAGTCTGTAGATTGATAATAGAAAAGTGATAACATTCCCAAAGAAGCAGAGCCAAGTAAAACATAACTACTTGGTTTGTGAAAGCACAGAAAGCTTGGCAATTGGCAGTAATCTGAGGACTATACTCTACAGCTGGATGGTGACTATAACAAGAGGAGATTAGGATTAATTGACAATTCCTGTTCTTATTCATGAATTAGTTGCTCATAGCTATTAATTATGTGATTTAACAAAATAACAACAATAAAAAAATCCTATCATATCAAAATATTTGCATAACATGGTAAAACTAGTTCTTCTAGTAGTAGGCTACTAATAATGTAGTACCACAATCCTTAATATTTAAAGTTGAAGATCATACTATAGCAATGGAATGATAGTATACTGGTCATGAGCAGTGTGCAACACATTAAAAATGGGTATTCATTCAGAAGAAATGACATATAGAATGTTATTAGAGTTTATTTGGCTTGGGGAAAATAGTGAGAATGAATGATCCTGCATGCCCCATTGATAACTATATCATATCAATGAAAATAAATGAAGTACCAGATGGTGCTGCTCCAGTCTCCCTGCTGAGCTTTCTATTTTGTGGGCAACAGAGATCCTATACATCCCTTTTATTAAGGAGCCAAATTATTTTCATCATTTCATCATTACAAAAAATTTAATTAATTTTTCTCTCTATAAAAAAAGTTGTAAGTATTTGCTATTGGTTAAAATATTAATTTGAACAACTTTGACTTTGTTCAGATTTTTTAAATGAGAAAGTTTATAATTTTTTGCATTTCTATATATTATGACTTCAAAGGAGGTATCTCCTAAAATGGTAGCAGCTCACAGTAGAAAAGAACACCAGATATGGACTCTGCAACTGTTTATGTGAATTAAAACTGTCTTGTCTCTTAATACTGATGAGAAAGTCACTTAACTCTCTAGACCTATTTTTCCCGTGTGCAAAAAGAGGAAGCTAGACTATATCTTATCCAAGATCCTACCCAGCTTTAAATCCTTTGACTTTTTTGTCATTCCAGTGTATATAGTTATTATTCATACTCACATTTCATCTTTATCTATCTTCAGTGTACCCACTTTCAAAGGGGACACCTAAATATTGCTTCTCAGTGTTCACTCTCTCTCTCCCACCACAGTGGGACCACAAGGATCCATAGAGTGATTTTTTATTTTGTTTTGCTCTTGCTTTGAGGCCCACTGATAACACAATAATACATCTCTGTTCAATTCTGAAGAACAGCAACCTGCATATGAATCAGTAGTATAATATGATAACCAAGAAGTTTAATGCAAACTCAAGACTACAATAAGAAACCTGAGGTCTAATACTGAACCCCATTGTATTCTGTCTTGCTGTAACCCTTTCCCTGGAATGCCATGTTTAGTTCTGGGCACCACATTTTAGTAAGAATATTGATCTTTTGGAGAGAGTCTAGAGGGGTAATGAGGTAACCTTTGTGAGCTCTGTGCCATATGAGGATTAGTCAAAGGAAACAGATGTAAATTGACATTATTTTAATGTGTTTTAATTTGCATTTCTCTAATTATTATAGAGCTTTTTTCATATGATTACAAATTGTTTTGATTTTGTACAATGTTATAGAAGTGCCTGTTTTATTCCAGAAATTAAAAATAAGTTTTTTGTTTTTTAAGGAAAGGAAGTCAGCATGAAAAGAAAACACTCAGGGGACATGATAGTTGTCATTAAGTATAACATTTACAAGGGAAGATATACTTTTCTTCTTTGGTATCAAAGGTACAAGTAGGAGTTACTGGTAGTAGTTGTAAAAAAAAATAGATTTGATATACAGATAGATTTCCAAATAATTAAACCTATCCCAACATGGAATTGATGATTTTGAGAGTTAGTCTATTTCTCCTTCATTGTACTTCTTGGAAAAGCAAAGACTGAATGATTAATCACTTCTAGGCAATGTTGTAAAAGGAATTCTTGTTTCATTATGGATTGGAATACTGTAACTTTGAAATCTTCAATTTTATGTTTCAGCTGTAGGTCAAAAAAATTAGTAGGGGGTATTCTTAACACAGAAGGAAGGCTGTTTGCATCATAGTCTTAGATACAGAAACTTAGATTTCAGAGGTTTGAACTCAATTCAATCCTGAAAGAATATAGACTTTCTATTAGTAGAAATCAGAAAATACCTTAAAGCACAAGCCAGACCCCTAAGGATCTAGGGAGCTTTAAGTTGATTTTGCCAAAGAGTAGTTTGAAGGTAATCAAGTATGAAAGATAGTGCTTTATTTCCCTTCACATACTTACTTATGTGAAAATGAATGGTAAAATCTCTTTTGGGATCTGCTCACATCACAGAATTGTTGTTAGGAAAATGCTTCCTAGTCTATAAAGGAGGTCCCTTCCAGTTCTAAATCTATGATCCAATGATCTTCCAGAAAATGCAAAGGATCGTTATTATTATTGCTATTTGCAAAGTGATTGAAATATAGCTTAGCACCACCATAACAATGACCCTCTAGGTATTGTAAGGTCCCATTTTTTTTTTAGTATAACTTGATTTGATTATGGCTCTTATTGCATTCTGATTCTTTAAAAATTAGTAATCTCTTAGAAGTAACCATGACTCTCAGTTAAACAGACTATTTTATTCACCATAACATGGTATCATGTGATTTAGAGCTGGAAGAAATGTTGTATCTAATCCACTCATTTTACAGATGAAAATATTGGAACTCTAAGAGTCTAAAATTACACCCAAGTCTATTCTCAAGACTCCAACACCATCATATATTCCTCATTCTGGTCATTCTAAACCAGGAAACTATAGTATACACAAGGGCCACACCCCAGTAAAAATATCTTGGCAGATGGGATAAACTAAGTTGAAGGTAACCAACAGTCTTCAGACCTGTTGCTGAGTTAGAGGGATGTTTACCCCCAACCTTGTGATAATTTCCTCTAGTGGAATGACTGGATAGAACAACTTATTCCAACAACCATTAAGGTGACTGAAATAGGTGATATGGAGTGCTTGGAACTTGGTCAAGGATCAGAAATGTCAAGGTCATCTGCTATATCCCAGGCCACAGCTAGTCCTCTTGACTTTTCTCCTGCCACTGGTCTTTGATGACTGGAAGAGGGAGTAAAGCTGATCTCTTTGTGCAACTGTACCTCAGTTAAATCCCATTCATACATGAATTAAGACATTACCCATGATGTCAGTGGTCCTCTTCAAAAATGAAGGATCTAGGATATACTGTAATATTAGAATATACTGTAACATATTTAACATGTATAAGACTGTTTGCCATCTAGGGGAGGGAGGGAAGGGAGGGAAGGGAAAAGTTGGAACAGAAGTGAGTGAAGGGATAATGTTGTAAAAAATTACCCACGCATATGTTCTGTCAATAAAAAGTTATAAAAAAAATAAATGAAGGATCAACAATAACAGCAATTCTGATCCCCTGGTCATCCTTATTCAAACTCATTATCCATCCACCATTCAGTCTCTTATGCCCATATCTCTCTCAACCCAATCCCCTCAATATCCCACCAAAATCTACCTAACCCTTCCAGTGTGTTCTCTGGAACAATTACTCCATACATAACAACTTTGCCTTCATCTTTGGCATGCCCTTTCCTATTCCTGGCTTTCACTGAGATCTGGTTCCTCCTGATAATATCACCTCCTTGGCCATCCTTTCCAGGACTGGGTACACTTTCATCCAATACCTCTAGCTTTGGGAGGAGGACTTGGGTTATTCTTTGTTCTCCATTGCCACTTCTCAGTTCTCCTAGTACTACAATCATTTAATAACCTCTCCTCCTTTGAGGGTTCTTCAATTCACATATATTACTCAATCAAGATACTGATAGATGCTTCATGACTCAGCTAGATGGCACAGAGGATAGAATATTAGGTCTGAAGTCAAGAATTCTCATCTTCCTAATCTGGTCTAGCCTCAGACTCTTGCTACCTATGTGACTTTGGACAAGTCACCTAATTTGCTTGCCTCAGTTTCCTCATCTATAAAATGAGCTAGAGAAGGAAATGGCAAACTATTCCCATATGTTACTAAGAAAATCCCAAAAGGGTCATCAAAGAGTCAGACATGGCTAAAAAGCAACTAAAAATAATTAGACATTTTATACTAACTCCTTCCTTCTTTAAAGAGGCCAGCTCATAATCGTTCTCCCCTTCTTAACTTCTCCCTTCAGCATAAGCAGATTTTAATATCCATATTAGTATATCATCAAATACTCTCTCAGTAATTTACCATGATGTACTCTTTCATCTCGTATCACACACACAGAAACCGTGTGATACTTTTAATCTTGCTATGGGTCTCACAATTACAGGTCATGAAATTTGTAATTCCTCTCTCTGAACAAAATCTGTTGCCATTCCATCTCTCTCACCTTACAACTTCCTCACTGTGATTTCCAATCTCTCGGCTCCTTAGTTTTTGCTCAGGCCAATTCATACTATATACACTCTCTTTCATTCCCCATCTTGACCATGAGGTAAACCAGTTCCACTTTACACTGTCTCCCTCTCTTGAATCCCTTGCCTATAATCCTATCACCCATCTTGCCCTGCTACACTTCAGATGTGAATTATTCCCATCATTAGCTGCAGAGATTATTGTTTGTCCTTCATTATCCATGAGGACCATGACTTAAGGGAGGTGATGCCAGGAGAGGCAAGTTAATTGGATTTAAGTGAGGGAGAGCTGGGCCAGGTCATCTGCCTCATTTTCCCCTCCAGAGCCATCTGGGCCCAGTGGCCAGATCTAGATCCAATGGCCCTGGATGCAATGGGAGACCCTAGCCTTTTTAAGCTAAGGACTTCATCAGATTTCAGTTTGACTGAGACTGCACCTATTCAGTGATTAAGAATAGGTAGCAACTGAATCAAAGAATCAGCTCTTTCACCTAGCCCCCCCCCCAAAAAAAAGAAATTAAACAAATAAATAAACAAACAAACGAATGAATGAATGAATCTTGGAGAGGAAGTCTCGCAGGATTTATAATCAAAGCAGAAATGACTGCTATTTACATTCAATCTGAATCAATCAGAACCCAAACAAATGGGGTTTAGCCTAGGATCTATTGGTGGCCAATAAGAATCAGATTGGTTTTAGTTTAAGACATGGTCCTTAAGAAAGAAATCTAAAACCCCAAGATATTGTGGAAGTATTCAGAGATGCAAAAGAGAAAAAAATGCTTTTAAGAGCATTTTTAGGCAAGGGTATGATATTCTATGTGGACAGAGAGAGGAAAGGAGGGACAAAATCACATAACTTTCCACTACTGTGCTAACTAGATCTAAGAGAAATTAATGTTGCATAAACTTAACTGAGTCCTCAGTGCCCAGGGTGACTCTTTTATACCTCCCAATTAATTCACTGTCCCACTCACCACAAAGGCTTTTCTAAAACTTTTTATTCCTCTTGAAACCTCTGATGACTTCCTTATCCTCAATGACTTTGCTGAGGCATGAGGTTATTATTCACTGTGAGCTCTCTCTTCCCCTCTCTTTCTCATTTCACATCACTCATATGAGTTTCTGGAGATCATGAAGTCTAGGAAAGTGGCCTGGTAAGAATTACATTATTACATCTCACTGTATTTTTCATCCCAAATATTTTGCATAAACATGAGTTTATAATATATGCTAATTATTCATATTCTGCAAATATAAAAAGTTAATCAATAAACACCCAGTGAAATAGTAGAGAGAAGAAAAAAGAGCCCAGGACAAATCCCTAAATGGGAAGAAAATACATTCTTATGATAATGGAGATTGCTATGTACTCAAATGGATCTATGATGTCATCAATATAGATATTTCTTCCAGCAATTGCTCTGTGCATCTTTATCCTGTGTTCATTTGTTTATATCTTCCTGTAATCTCAGCCCAATTAATCCATCCAATGCGCTGATAACTTTCTTTTTCTTGATAGTATGATACTTTCTCAATAGAAAAAGTGAAGCTAAGAAGGGAAACAGTTAACAAAAAAGCAGATTCATGCTGTGTAGGTTATCCCTGAAGGGACACATGTTGCAATCCAACGTTTTGAAGTTGCCCAGAAAAAAATAAGCTAAGTCAACTTACTGTCTGTCGTTTGGATTCTGTGTTTTACAATCAGCTCTCCATCTACACTTAAACAAAGTAGCTAAGAAAAGCTTGTCATATCCCCTCTGTTTTTGCCCTTCATGGCAGAGGGAATGTCTACAATGTGACTAGACACTTCTGAGAGATTTAACTTAAGCTGTAGGTCCCAATGAATGATAATAGCTCAAATTTTAGCAGAGTTCAATTCTCTTTCAATCATCAGGCAACCAGCTTTTCCTTCAGCCAATCTACAAAACCAGGCCTTCCTTCTAGTCAGTAAGTTCCAAGTACAGTAGCTGAAGAATTTCCGTCAGTTGATTTCTTCTGCTGACATCTTCTCAACTGTCTGCTATTCAATATTCTCTGCTTCCAATAATTTAAATTTAAGCCTTTTAATGTTCAGTGACTCATTTTTCCCTTATGACGGAAAATTCATGAACTCTACTTTTTGGCCAGTTACAAAACCATCTCCTTATTTAACTTTCCCATATTTTCCAAATAGCTGATTTACCATTTTAAGTTTTAAGTCTCTTAAATGGCACTCCCACTTCCACACACAAAGTCACATGCAATTCACAATACCCCTAATATCAATCATTTCTCTGCTTTCAAATGGGTCTGATCAGTTCATATAACTTTCAAATTATTTCCAATTTGATAAACTTCTTGGGGGAAGGGACCACCTTTCTTTCTGCTTGTATTTTTATTTCTAAGCCTTAGAGCCTAGCATATACTTAAATTCTTATTCCTTACTTGATTTTGGAGGGGTCTTTTTAATAACATTTCCCCCCAATTACATATAAGTACAATTTTAACATTCAATTAAATTTTTTTAGAATGCTTGTTAATTGATTAATTGATTAATCCAGAAAATGAAAGATTGGATGATATGATCTCTAAAGTCCTTTCCATCCCAAAATCTCTCATCTTAATATTATCATCTTTGGGGCAGGTAGGTGGCGCAGTGCATAGAGCACTAGCTCTGAAGTCAGGAGGACCTGAGTTCAAATCTAGTCTCAGACATTTAACACTTCCTGACTGTGTGAATAAATCACTTAATCCCAATTGCCTCAACCAAAAGATATGTGTGTTTGTGTGTGTGTGTATTATGTTATTTGATCCCAAATTATGAGATAAAAACTATATATGTTAAAAGAGGCAAATTCAGGATAACTTTTTTTTTAAAGCATTTTATATTAGTTTGCAGACTGATAAAAATTACTACCTCTACTGTAAAGATGAAACAGGCTAAAAATATCTTTGATTTAAAAAAAACAGTTACAGATAATTTGACAAAGTTTATTATGAAAACATAGGGATATTCAAGGGATATCCAGGTCCTCTTAAGTTTAATTTAGAGAGAATAGACATATCTTTCCATAAATTATCTTAGATATTACATTGGTATGACATTTTTGGTGTTCTTAAGTTTGTTTCCTAACTCTTCTTAAGATCATACCAAGAAACAACTGAACACTGTGAATAGAAATCCAGCCTCAGAGTAGAAAGGAAGGAGGAGGGAAGCTGAATCTGCTGTTTTATATTTTAATATGTGAGAAGAATATTTGCTGTCATCCAATTGTTCAATTGTTGTTGGAATCTTTACAAAGTGTAAGCCATTGGAATTGATAGAAACAATAATTATCTAATTTATCATGGTTCAATATGATTGATTTGATCTTAGAAGAAGATATTTTGGGCCAGAACTTGAAACTAGGTACTGATGGAAACAATGCTTGTGTTCACACCTTTAGCGAGCTCATAAGTATCTAAATACTCAATGGAGTTCACATGTTTGGGAGATTTCAGAGAGCATGCTGGGAGATATCCCACAATCCCACTCTCAGAGAAGTAGCATAAATACAGTTCCAGTGAGCCACTCAAGAGAGTTTCTGGGGAACTTTGACTGGGGTCAGAGACAGAGCACTCTGGAAGAAAGCCTACAAGCCCTATCTTGGAGGCTAGAGAGATTCATTGCATCTTCCAACTTGGGGCTGGCTGGAGGCTGAAGAAAGGAGAGGCAGAAGCCAAGGACAAAGCTGCAAGATCTTTTGAAGCAAGGCAGAGAGATAGGCCTCAACTAACTGGGCCTCTCAATTTGGAAGGAGAAATAAACGGTTGCATTTTTACCAGCTGGCTGCATTTTGGAGTAATTATTCAATTGTAACTGAAACTAAGGCTGCCTCCAGAAAACCTTCACATTTTGGCTCCTGAACAGGTCTGCCTCTTTGTGACCCCATGGACCAATCATCCTTTCTTAGTAAAGATATTGGAGTAGTTTGCCATTTCTTTCTCCGGTTATATTCTGGCAGGAGTTAAATCCCTTGTCCAGGGTCACACTGCACCATGTCTAGTTCAGTGCTCTTTCCAATGCACCATCTAGCTGCTGGTAAAAAAGAATATACAGATGTGGAAGAAGATGTGGAAAGAGTGATAATCAGATTAACCTTACTCTCATCTAAAATGCACAAAAGAAAGCTGAACACACAGACACATAGAATTTGGTGTGGAAATACAGTAAATTCAAAGGGAAAAAAGTATGGATAGGTAGGTGAGTGGGTTAAGAGGACGGGTAATATGGGAAAGGAATAGTTGCTAGCCAAATTTCCTGATCCTAAAAAAGGGAATTAAAGAGGGAAAAAGGAAAGAAAAAAGAAAAGAAGAAAAAGAAAAGAAAAGAAAAAGGAAAGGAAAGGAAAGGAAAGGAAAAAGGAAAAAGAAAAAAGGAAAAAGGAGAAAGGAGAAAGGAGAAAGGAAAGGAAAGGAACTAAGCAGTAATATAGTGCCTTAAATAATCTCTTAGACAATTGGGGAAAGGCTAAATAAATTATTCTATATAAATATAATGGAATATTATTATACCCTAGGAAATAAAGTATTTCAGAGAATTCTGGATATTATAAATTGATGCAAAGTGAAATGAGTCAGGCAAGCAATTTATGCAAGAAAAACATTATAAAGAAAAAATAATAATTTGAAAATTTTAAGGCTTCTGATCATTGTTAATAATTGACCACATCTCCAGAGAACCTATCATGAAATGTGTTACATATCAGATGACTTACATAAGATGCAGAAAAAGATATGGCTCCTGTGTGCATTTATTTTACTTGACTATTTTGCTTGAATATGCTTTTTTTTTTTTTTTTGTAATTCCAGGTTCAAACTATAGTCATTTGCCTATGACCCTCCATATTAGTGGAGGGAATCATAACTCTACAATCTGCCTGAATAAGGAACAAAGTTGGCTTAAGAGTTTGAAAAAGGCACTAATGCATTGTTGGTGGAGTTGTGAACTGATCTAACTGTTCTGAAGAACTATTTGGAACTATGCCCAAAGGGCTATTAAACTGGGCAGACCCTTTATCCAGCAATACTGCTAGGTCTATATCCCAAAAAGATCATAAAGGAAGGAAAAGGAAAAAGACTCACATACACCAAAGTGTTTATAGCTGCTCTTTTTATAGTGGCAAAGAATTGGAAATTAAGGGCATGCCCATCAATTGGGAAATGGATGAACAAGTTGTGGTTACATGAATGTAAAGGAATGCTATTGTGCTATAAGAAATGATAAGCAGGCAGATTTCAGAAAAGCCTGGAAAGACTTACATAAACTAATGCTGACAGTGAACAGAACCAGAACATTATATACGGTAGCAGCAACACTATAATATAATGTCCAATTATGGATAGACCTAGTTCCTCTCAGTGATGATTGGAGATGATTCCAAAAGATTTATGATGGAAAATGCTATCCATATCCAGAGAAAGAACTGAAGGAGTCTGAATGCAGATAAAAGCATACTATTTTCATTTTTTTTTCCTTTCTCATGTTTTTTTTTCCTTTTGTTCTGATTTTTCTTTCACATTGTGAATAATGTAGAAATATGATTAATATAATTATATATGCATAGCATATTAGATTGTTTGCCATTTGGGGGAGAAAGAAGGGGAAAGTGGAAGGGAAAAAAGTGGAACTCAAAATATTATAAAAGTGAATATTGAATATTGAAAACTATCTTTACATGTAATTGAAAAAAAATATATTATTAAATGGAGGGGAAAAAATAGCTTGGAACAGAGAAGACATTCTTCTGGATTTCTACTTCAAGAGAGGATCTGTGTGTTTCTATACTCTCTATAGGGAGAAATCTATAGAGAAGGGGGAAAAATGGTTTATTTATAAAGGAATTAGAGCCTCAATATATCCATGATTTTCAGTTTATCTCCCTAGAAACTTTTCACTTGGATGAGATTAAAGCACACCTACCTCTCACACTCCCAAACTAAAATATCTTGTTCCCAGTAGGAGGGATCTTTTCACTTTTTATATTTTCTGCTATATTCTAATCTTTATATCTTCTCTGATTTCTATTTGTTATTTGCTTGGATACATGGATTTGTTCACAATTCATTATTTGTGATAGTCTTATTAGTAACTACTTTTTCGCGAAAAGGAATCAGACCTATAGACAAAAACTTAAAATGTTTCTTCCCCTTACAAGGATAGTGAGCAGGAAAGCAGTTTGAACTTATCTCTGGTTCAGTAATTTTTTCTCTGAGGAGAGGAGAGTAGCTGGCCAGCTTTTTGGTTCACTTTCTCCATCTGCCCCAGACAAGAACAAAATCTTCCTTAGAGAGAGGTAGGAAAGATACCTATGAAAGCCTTCTGTTGAGTCACATTTAAGCAAACCCATGTGAATATAGATATAACTTACACAAACAACATTCACCATATATTTCTTAAAAGTTTCTTTAAAAAAAAAGGTTCTTTTCTGTTTATAGGAAAAGTATAATGGTAAGCAGTCAGGTTTATTAGCAATAGTAAAGTCAAAAACAAGAGGGCTATTGAAAAAAAAGTTTTAATGTTTTTAATATAAAGAGAAAAGAAAGTAATTCAGAAGGAAGTACAGACAAGCTGTAAAGATTTGAAAGTAAAATATAAAGTTTTTTACATACTTTAATAAAAAAGCAAGCAGTGTGAAATAGAGATTCATAGTTTCATATAGAATCTTTTTTGTGGTCTACTGTATTCATGAAAAATGTTCTTTTAGGGCTAATTTTAAGTTTAAAATAAAAAAGAAAAGAAAAGAAAATCAGTCTCAGGATCAAGAAGACCTGAGTTCCAGCCCCATGTCTGATAAATACTAGGTATATAACCTTAGATCAATAACTTGATCTTTCAGTGCTCCAGTAAACTCTCTAATATTATAAATTTCAGATCTTCATTGGTAGAAGTTTCCTCAACAGGAATTCCCCATACTCATGAAATCAGAAAAGTCTTAGAACATGGACTCCCCGAGTCAAGAGGAGCTGAGTTCAAATCCTAACTTTGATAACTTACTATGTGGTCTTTAAGAAGTCAGCAATATTCCTGAAGCCCACTTTCCTCATTTGTAGATGAGAATGTTGAATGAAATTACTTCTGAGGTCTTTTCCAGCTCTAATTCTATGATCTTATTATCTAAATCTGAAAGCTTTTATCTAATGTTCTTACTGAAACTGAGGATTTTCAGCACTATTTCCCAGGATAAACATTGATCCTTCAGTCAAAAATTGAAGGTACCTATCAGTGTATAGGTATGAATTGTATGAAGTGTATACTCTACAAAATAGACATTCCCTCCAATAAGGCACTTTCTGCCCATCTGTGTCATTCTTTATCCATATCCTTTCATAGGTTTGCCACAAGGAGTCTACCCAATGAGATGGCTGCCTTCCTAATGTTCTCTTGACATTGGAGCTCACACTGTAGACATTTATTTATTAAACCTCCCTATGGCTACATCTTTTTTTTCTGGTTTTACATTTGCATATCTGATGCAAAAAATCACTTTGATTGCTTTTAATTGGTTTGGCTTTTCCTTGGTCTAAATTGGCTGTAATCAGTGATTCTGGCAGTGTGACAAGACAGCTCTTAAGAAACACAGCTTGGGTGCTTAGGGCAGGACCAGCAGCATCATTGCTCTTAAATGCCTCACTTATAACAAACAAACTACACTAGTTTGGTTGGTTCCTAAGTGCTTTGGGCCTTTCATCATTTTTGTTTGATAATCCCTCAATTGTCAGGGAAAAAAAAAAAAAAAAAAAAAAGAAAGGTTAAAATGAGTTCATTGAACAAGTCCTAGGTCTTTCTCATTTAAGACTTGTCAAAGATATGGTAGATAGTATTTAACCAGAAAATTAAAAGCCAAACTTGATATTCTTGTTTCACTTATTAGCATAGTTCAAACAAATATGTATTTTGGCATGAACTCTCCAGACATCTTCCTCAGGTCCCTAGTTCCTTTTTAGTGTGTAGATACTTCAAAAGCCAGATTTCCTAAACCAAGATATCCAGAGAGAACATTGAAAGAGAGATTACTTTTTGAAAGCAGGTGGTTTGTGAAAGCAAAGAGATAGCATAGAATACATATGCCATCATCATTTCTATAGAATAATAAAGATACAAAATCTATACAGCCACAGCAGGGCTTTCTTCAACCACTAATATTACATTTCTTTAGTGAGGTTTTTTTAAAGACTTTTTTTAAGCACACTTTCAAAGGATTTCTGTGTTCATGTTAAATAAATCTTGTTAAATTTTTCTAGTAGATAGGAAAAATGGAAAATAATATCATTTCCTCCTTATCTAACATATGTTTCCTAGTTTAGATCACTGGTCTGGTATGTAAGCCATGGTAGGGAAGCTACCTGATCATCTGATGGGTTTTTCCTTTTCTTGAAGTTTTTCTAGATTAATTCCCTGGAGTTTCCATCTATGCACTGATATTGGAAAACACACACATTCTCTCTCTCTCTTTCTTCTCTCTCTCTCTCTCTCTTTCTCTCTCTCTCTCTCTCTCTCTTCCTCCCTCCCTCCCTCCCATATTGTACCACCACCTAGATACAACTGCAATCAATTTTGTGTATTTATATGTATTTCATGTGCATTCTCATTTACTTTCTGAGGGTTATGCTTTCTGTCTCCCATTGGATAATTCATTCAACAAACATTTATACATCATCTAAAATATGTAAAGTGAGAAACAATTAAATTTAGTAGAAAAAAGGTTAGCATTAGAGTCAGGAATTCAAGCTCTACCTTTGATGAATAGTAGCTAGGAGAACATGGGAAGGTCATTTAGTCTCTTGGCAGCCTCAAGAAACTATAGAAGTGGTAGACAGAGTTCCTTGCATCAAGGAATTCCATAAATAAATGAATATTTAAAAAAACCCAAAAAACAAATAAGAAACAAAAGATATTTAAAACACTGCATAAAGTTTTCTTGACATGCCTTTTATAGCTCTGTAAAATGCTCACCATTTTTTTATTCGTTCATTTGGACATTTATTAAGGATCTATCATGTGCAAGGTACCAGATAATATCTCTCAGCACATATTAGCTGAAGGATTCTAAAGCTATATTGTGGTCACTAACTTCATTATTGGTCTTTGATGCAGTTCTTGCATTTAACTCTTTGAAATCAATTGGATTGGGGGTGGGTAGAAAGAGAAAAGAACTTAAGTTTAGATTAGATGTTAAATTCATTATATGGCATTAGAAGTTTGCCTTCTCTGGAAGACCAGGGATACCTTCTTGATTCAGTAATCAGAGCTCCAAGGGATCTTAATTTAAGGGGGGAAAAACAACACAACAACAACAAAAAAAAAAACATTGACTGTTCATTACGCTAATGTTGCTCAGATAGCTGAAAGCATGTGTGGTGTTTAATGTGATCTTCCACATTACTATCTACGGTAAATCAGAAACAGGGCATGAGTGCTGTAGCTGCTGTTTAATGATGGATGAAAAAGCTGCCTGGTAAAGTACCCCATTAAGAAAAGCTGAAACCGGGGCTGCACAAAGACCTGATGAAATATTGATGCCCATAGAGCCAATAGAAAGTCTCCTTACTTGGAACATGAAGTCCATCAAGCCCTTTCAGACAGGCAAGTAAACGAAGGAAAAGCCATGCAAGTGGACAGGTTGAAGTGAGCGATGCTACTGGAAAAGAGGTGAGCAGTAAGGTGATTAAGGTTGGAGTCCATCCGTTATACCTTACTCTATCAGATTACAGCTTGATAAAATAGATTTTTTTTAATTTGTTCTCAGATTTCTTCAAAACAACATCAAATAATTTAAAAGCATTAAAAATATCCCAACTCAAAAACAAAATTAATTTAATGGTGTCATCAAACTTTTGTCAGTTACAAATGTATTTGACACTCAGGATCTTAATCTACTAGAGAAAATATCAGTCAAATTGTTCATCTTTTCTGTTACTGAAGAAATAGCTCACTAATTGCAATGACATACTTGGTTTAAAACATTTGGCATTACATGTCATCATATTTACTGCATTGTTTTGATAACTGATTTATCATAAGCTACATACAAAACAATGAATTTTATGTTTTCCAGGGATGGATTTGTTAATGTAAAAAAAAAAAACAATTTCCAAAGAACTGGCTTGAGTTTAGATAAACACATCTCTTTGTTGAGTAGAAGAATGGTTTAGAGAAGTATCCTTTTCACAACCTTGAATATCATGGTCTATCACTATGATGAAGCAATCAAAGGAGATGCTATTTCTGGATCCTTGATGATTGCATATTATGTAAGGAGATCACAGTGATCATCTTGATGGAATATGAATGGCTGAAATTTTCTTGGAATCATTCTACAGCCAGAACTTGATGCATCAAGTGATCCCAGTGCACCTTCATGAACTTTAAAGTGCTCTATATGTGAGTACTTTATACTCACATACAGAGCATAGAGCAATGTACTCTATATATTTTATTATTGCCTATTGAATAACAATTAGAACAACATGTATGTTCAAGTGTCTGCTGTTTATAAGCACGATATTGTAGGTACAAGAGACAAAAGCCAAAATTTCTCTCTTCAAGAAGCTTACAGTCTAATTATAGACATGACACATAAAAAAGTGAAACAATAAAATATTCACCTAACAATTTATATAACAATAAAAGAAAAAATACCAAAACTTAATTGACTTATTCATTTAATAGTAAATGATAGAGGAGCACAAAAAAATGGTGAAAGAATATTTCTAGACAGAATGAACAAAATAGGCTTTATGGAATAAGCAGGGTATAGGTAGAGATGTGGAAGAATGATTTGGAAATCAAAGAAGAATGGGAAAAGCATTTTAGGCAGTGGATAGAGCATAAATAAAAGTGCCAAGAGAAAAAAAAGCCAAATACATTGGAGAAAACAGTGAATAAGTCAGTCTGATGGAAATATGGGGTATATATAAGTAGGGACCAGTGAGGAATAAGGCTGTGAGAAATGTGGGACATATACTGTAAGAGTCTTGAAAAACAGGTTGAAATGCTTGGATATTATCCAACTTTGAGATATTATCTATAATGAAAGGGGTTTAGGGTTTCATTAGTTAATATTAGTATTATTAGTAATTAGTAATATTAGTAAATAAGTAATTAGTAAGTAATATTAGTAAAGTGCATGAATAAAGAATAAAGTGCATGAAAATCATGGCCTAAAAGGCAGGATTCTGACCCCAAATCTTTGCTTTTCTCCTTAAGACAGACAACACTTTTAAATCATATACATTGGATCATTTGAACTATGATGGTTGATTCTTAATCTTCTTAACTGTTTAAACAAAGTGCACTTTCATTCATTATTTTATTTGTTTGATTTTTAAATAGATGTAGAATGCAGTGGTTTAGTGCAGTTTGTTAGCAGACATGAGAAAGTGTCTGAAAGCCAATGTGACAAGTTGATTTGCTTGGAGAAGCTCAATTTGTGTTTTAAAAAAATACACACACAAATCCTTCAAAGGATGAGGAACAAAATCCCAAGAGACCAAGACATGGCCAATTATTATTGCTTTGTAGTTTCTAATGCATCTGAGAGCATCCATTAATGACCTAGGTCACTTTAAGGAAAACATTGGTATGTGATGCATTCCATGACTGAGAGAGTCATTGTATATCTTACAAAGCTAGAAGGACCTGCTGAAAAAATCATATCCTCATCATCAGAGTGTCCCTCATAAATATAATCAACCAAATACCCTTCTTCCTCTATACTTGAGTGCAGGGGCACTCCATGGGGCATCTCTGCTGATTTTCTGTTCTCTACCTCTTGTGACTGTTTCAGAGAAAGTTTTTTTGTAAATCTCAAATCACTATGTTGTTGTGTATTGCTTCAAAGGAAAAGCTCTACTAGTTTTGCAAGTAATTCATATTCATATTAGGCCATATTATTGGGAAGCAGATATGTAGTGGTTGATTGATGGCAATGATAGGCAAATGATGTGTGCCTTTTAGTATCAGATTAGCTCCATGATATTGGGCTTTTCCTCAGAACAAGTCAAACAAAGAAAAGGAAAATGTTTTTCTTGTCTCCCAGCCAAACTAAAAGATTCCTACCTCAGTTGAGAACTAGACTAAACATTTTGTGACTCTACTCAACAAATTGTAGTGAGCCCCCTATCTCCAAGATCAAATATATAATTCTCTTATTAGTGTTCAAAGCCCTTCATATCCTGTCCCCCTCACCCCACCTTTCCAATTTACTCACACCTTATTACTTCTCTGTCTCCCAAGTATTCTGAGATCTAATGACAGTGGTTTCCACATTGCCCCTCCTAAGAGATATTCCATTTCCATATTCTGAGCATTTTTTCTAGCTGTCCCTCCTTTCTGGAATTCTCTTATTCTTCATCTCTACCTGCTGATTTCCCTGGCTCCCTTTAGCTAAAATCTTCCTCTCCTTTCTTCTGCTAAAAGCTCACTTTCTCCAAGAAGCCTGTCCTGATTCCTTTCATTCTAATGTCTTCTCGCTGCTGGTCATCTCCAACTTATCCTCTAGATAGCTCATTTGTATATAATTGTTTGTATATTGTCTTCTCCATCAGACTATGAGCATCTTGAGAAGAGGGACTCATTTTTGTCTTTCTTTTATTCCAAGAATTTAGCACAGTGCCTGGCCCAACTACTTACTTAATGTCTTTTTGGCTGACTGACCATTGAGTAGGATGAGAAGCAATTTATTCAATATTTGCAAGTCCATCTGAATACAAAACAAAGCACACAATTTTTCACTTTAAAATTTTTTTCTTTTTTCTTTTGTTCTGATTTTTTTAGAGCATGATTAATGTGGAAATATATTTAATATGATTATTTATGTATAACCTATAACAGATTGCTTACCATCTTGGGGAGAATTTGAAGAAAGCAGAAAAAAATGGAAATCAAAATCTTATAAAAGTAAATGTTGAAAACTACTTCACATGTAATTGGAAAAAAATACTATTAAGTGGGGGAAAATAAAAAAAGATCTGCTTCCTAAGACAGTAAATATTCAGTAGAACCAAGGGAAGGTATTCATTTTTATCTGTGTGACAGTTATCAAGGAAAGCCAAAATCAAAAGGAGAATGGATAAATTTTAAAATGTATTTATTAAATATTTACTTTATACACATTGTGCTAAGCATTGGAGATACAAATAGAAAAATAACGTTTTTGCTTTCAAAGCTCATAATCTAATGGGAAATATAACATATATATGGAAGATTTCAGCTGCAAGTCAGATAGAATGTTCCTACAGTTCTTAGGGTGAAGCAGCAAGGCAGCTGATAAGCTTTTTAATGCCATTTTCACGATAAAATCATATCAAATTCTGATGTTGGATCACAGAATAATGCCAGGACTTCAGTGGCAAGAACTTATCTTGCTGGCTTGCCAACAGCTGTAGGTGTAGCACCTGCAGGAGCATTTGCCAGGCTGCATTTCCACAGAAGTCACTTCCCAGGAGAATAACTGTGGATACTGGGCTGGAAGCATCACTATTACCAAGGCTTTGGGGATTGGGGTACAGGGATGTTTTTATTGGAGAGTCCAAGTGGTAGTATTGGCTTGAATCATTTGGCATATACTGCCTTGTGAGTTTCCCTCTATAAGCTAGGCAGGCTTGCCTAGGACTTAAAATAGAATATTTCAATAAATAATGATAACAATAATAATAATTTTAATAAATAAAAATAAATAATTTAATAAATAATAAATTCTAATAAAGTAAAATATATAATAATAAAATAATATATAAAATAATAATAGTAAATTAAATAAAAATTTTAATAAAATAGAATATTAAGTATTCCCATATGTGATTTACCTTTTCCCTAGAAACATTTTTTCTGATGCCCATAGTAAAAGGCCATCTTTTGCTCTTTACCCTCTCTCTCTTGCTAATGCAATAAATGTTTTACATCTATTATCTATTATATGTATATATATATATATATATATATCATCAACACACATTTTGTAGAATTTTATGGCATTTGTTGTTAGCATAAAACTGCTATAAAATAAAGGAATCTGTGGGGAAGACTCACAAACCCCAAATAAACATTCTTCTTGCTCAGTAGTGACTATTTCAGATCCCTCATTTAAATTAGTCTAGAAAAGTGGTCATTCAGTCAGTTCAGTATTCCAGTGACAGATAATTCTTAACTGATAGTTCCTCACACTTAAAGTATTCTCCCCATTTTATCCATGTCATTCCCAACAGCACTTAGAGCTAGCATCACACTGACAATAATACTTAGAAGTCAGTCTGCTCACTCAGCTCCAGCAGATATCCCCCTGGCTCTCAGCCTCAGGAAGCTTTTCTCTGCCCTCCATAGCCCCTTTCCCAGAGGTCTCTTTGGTTCCTGGTCTATAATATGGTTTTTACCCAAGGGATCTTCAGGCCATTTCCCACTCCTGCGCTGCTCCTCTACTGTGGTTAGCTTAAATAAATTAATGTAAAGTTTATGTAACTACTTACCACTTTGCCTTATTTAATTGTTGTACATATACTATAGAATATAGATATATTGTTTATATTTGATTTGAATTTTTTCTCCCCTCTCATTGTTTATCTAGTAATATGTGTATATGTAGATACACACAAATATTTATATGTATATGTATATGTCCGTATAGCTCATTCCACCTACCTCCCCAGACATTTGACTTATTTCCAGGAACGCAACCTATTATAAGTTCATGAATAGCCAATATTTATATTTTCACTTACTATGCTTTAGCGATTAGTTATCCCATTCTCTAAATGTGATACTTTTCTTTTTTCTTCAAAAAAAAAAAATCTCTACTCGGCCTCAGACGGCCATGAAAAGCACTTAACATCACTGATGGGTGAATGTCACAAAGGTCAGAAGAAGCTCATCTGGCCTCCCTCCATGCTCTTACCTAAGGTTATGTCAAGGCACAGCACTGAACACAGGTTTTTTGATAGAAATAACTGCTTGAAACAGAGTTCCCTGCAGAACGCTCAAAGGATATGTGAGAGTTTGAAGAAGGTAGTTCCTGGAAAACAAATGCAATTGATCTCTATTAAGTCAAGATGCAAAGGTGTGGAAGCCTAAAGGGAACACTGGTGCTCCCTCAAATTGTGATAAACAAAATTCTGGTATGGACTGAGCTTAGGAGGCTAGTGAAGGACCTCATGAGCTCAGAGTACATGCTCCTTTTTTCCTGCCTACCTGAAAATTTGCCTCCATAAATTCTATCCTTCAAAGCCTACCTTATTGAGAAGCCTTCTTTTATGACCCTGATTGACTCATGTGTTTCTCTAGTAAATTCCTATAATCTTTTTGCACTATTTACTTGACACATGTATATGGATTATTAGCTAATGAATCACTATTTTCCTTTAAATTTTGGTTCAAATACCACTTCCTAAATGAAATTTGTCCTCTGAGCCAATAATATTCCATCTACACAATTAATTCTAAACATATTTTGCAAGTTCCCATAAGTTCCTCTCATATGATATAATTCCCTTGAAGGTAGAAGCTATTTCTTTTTTTTCCCCTTTGAATCCTCAGTATCTGGTTTATAATAGACACTTTATAAATATACAACTACTTGCTAGATTCTAAGTGTTGCAAGGGCAGGAGTACTTGAAAAGTCATTGAATTAATTTCTTAATCTTTTCTTTGCCAAAAAATGTCATTCTCTCTATCCTTTCTTTGCTGCTATTATAAAGGGTATCCCAAAAGTTCTAGTGAAGTTTTAAACTTTGAGATTTTAAAATAAGCTCTATTACTTAAAATTGCACAAAGATTTTAGGTCATCCTATACACTATTTTCTTTTCTTTTCTTTTTATTAAATAATAGCTCTTCACCATTCAAAATACATGCAGAGATAGTTCTCAACACTCACCCACATAAAACCCCATATCCCACATCTTCCCCCTTTCCTCTCTATCTCTCTCCTCCTCCAGGCAGCAAACAATCCCATATAGATTAAACATGTATATACCTCCACATCATGCTTATGCTATTTTTTTAAGACACTTTGCATTTGTTTATATTGTCAGGACTTCAAAGAGTACAATGAACTGAACAATTCTACCACAAATACCTATTGGTTGAATGAAGGCTGTTAAGGCTGTTTCTGATGATAAAATGTTCAAAATTAATTATGAGCCTTAAAAATAAAAACAAAGTCTGACATGTAGTTTTTTTAATAGAATTATGGTCAATGTAGTTTAGAAAATCAATAGAACCCCAAATTAATAAAAATTAAAGAAAAGATGAATTCCCAAAATTAGAGGAGAAAAAGCTAAATTAGAAAATAGTAATATTGCAAGATCTTTTTAAAAAATAGATGAGAATCTGTATTGTGAAATGAAAAGTACATTGCACTAGCATCTAAAAGACTTGATTTGATTCTATTCCCAACTCCATTATTCATTAGCTACATAAACCAAATCTCCAAATCTTTTATGTCTCATGTATAAAAGAGAATGAATATGATCTATCTTTAGTCATGGGCTAGACCACAAGATTTTTTGAGACCTATTATAGCCTTAAGCTCTGTGATTGATGGTTTCACAAACTGTTGAATCTGTGGGGGTGGGATGTCTATGGAAAATACTCTACCTGAATCCCAATCTGATTCACATACACCAGTGTGTGATTTTACCAAGTGGGTACACCTTATAATTTAGACTTCATTCTTGTAGGTCATTTCCCTTCTTTCTAGTGAATTCCTGACATATCAAGCCCCCTTCAAAGGAATTTTAAGAGCTTTTTTTTTTTTTTAAGTAGACAAGTTCTGGTATGTCTTAGTAAGTCGAAATGAAAGAGTAATTTGAGATAAATGATCTAAGTATGAATCACTCGATCTTTAGGCTGGAAGGGATCTTAAAAGGTTATCTCGTTCATCTTCCTACTTTGAGGCTGAATCTAACTCAGCTTAAACAGACAAGAATCTCTCTTATTTTAAACTTCTTTGGAGATACAAGCTCTCCTCCTTCCTCTTTTGGTTGTCAAAATAATCATTTCACATCCATCTAGTCTTATGTCTATTCACATCTAGGTGGTTGTGGATAGACTAATGGACTTGGATTCAGGAAGAACCCAAGTTCAAATTTTAATTCAGACATTGAACCCCATAATACTGGGCAAGTGATTTTAACCTCTCTGTCTCAGCTTCCCCATCTGTAAAATAGGGATAATAGCTGTACCTACCATACTGGATTTCTATAAAGATTCATGAGATGACAGAAGTCTAAATCTTTGCAAATGTTAAAGGCCTATAAAATACTAGCTATTATTATTTACTAACTTCCTATTCTCAGGAGAAGGATGTAAGAATGATTGGAAACTTTCCTCTGCATAATACTTCCTAATAAATTAGATGCACATGTGCTCAAGTCAACAATGATCTTTCCCCTCCTTGGAACTCCAATTCAACTAGCATTTATTAAGGATGATGAGCTGCAAAGCATTTTGTTAGAGACACAAAGATAATTATGAAACAGTCCTGCCAAGTATTTTAATTGCATTTTTCTTAGGCACTTATCCAGTATTTTGGTTATTTATGCAGGTGTCATGTCTCTGCTCTCTAGACCAGTGATTCTCCAAGTGTAGTCTGTAGACCCATAGGGGTTCCTGAGATTCTTTCAGGGAGTCTAAGAGGTCCAAATTTCACTATTGTGAAATCGTAGTAAAATGTTATTTGCCTATTGAAATGCTCCTTCTTTTCCAACTACATATCTGCATGAGATAAATTTTCTTCAAATACTTCAACCAAAACAACATACAGTAAAAGATTGAATGCAGAAGCAGATATGTATAACTGTCTTTTATTAAGCCAGACATTAAAGAGACTTGCAGAAATATATAATACAATGCCACTCTTCCACTAATTTTGTTGTGGTAAAATACAATAATTTTCATTAAAAATATGTTAACATGTAATGGTATATATAATTGTACTTAAGAATATTAATATTTTAATCATCCATTTTAAGTTCTAATATAATAAATTCTCATAATTGTAAAAAAGTTTTTTTGGGTCTCAATAATTTTTAAGAATATAAAAAAGTCCCTGAGACCAAAAAGCTTGAGAATTGCTACTTTAGACTATAAACTCCCTGAGAGCAAAATCTATATCTTATCTAACATCTAATATTTCACTTAATAAATGTATGATATTTGAGCTGAGTTAAATTGAAATCACTTCTTATAGATTTCTGTTTACTTAAGCCAAATAACCTGTTCCTCTTACCTCATTTGCTTTGACTTTCCGAATCTTTTAATCATTTGTTTTTTTCAGTTTTTTTTTCCATACTCCAAACTCTGAAATTCTAAAAATCATAATTGGACCCACAACTTGATAGAGGATGTGAGTCCTCAACAAGTCTAGATCTCTATTACCTTTCCACATGGCTCCATCGTGAGTCTCCTATAAAGAGAATTTTAGCCAGAGAACATTATATTGGTTAGTATTCCCCTAACACTGGGAGAGAGCACTGCTATCTGAAATCCAGAGGACATCATATGGGTTAGTGTTCCCCTAATACTGGGAGAGAGCACTTCTGTCTGAAGCAGGAAGCAACATGACCTTACAAATCTCCATAGAGGATATAAGAAAAAAATCTAGAAATTACAAAACAGAATCAATATTCTGTCCTGAAAATTCCATGGGACACCAGCTGACTTCCAGTAATAATTGTTAATATTTATATAATATACATTACACATAATATACATATTTACATAATACATATAATATTAACTGTTTGCACATCACTTTACAAATATCTTCTCATCTGATCCTCACAACTCTGAGAAACAGATGCTATTATCATCCACATTTTACAAATTAGAAAACCCAGTCTGAGGAAGGTTAATTGACTTTGCCAAAGTCATAACGTATTAAAATGTCTGAGGCCAAAGTCATAACGCATTAAAATGTCAGATTCAGCATTCTATCCATTATTCCCACTTCTATCCATTACTTCCAAAATTCACACATATATACACATATACATACAGAAGGAAAAAAACCCCATGGCCTTTCTTTCAACGATGATTGGCTTTTGATTTTGGACCCTTAAAGGAGAGCAGGAGAAGTAAAGTAAGAAGAGATAGATATTACAGGTTTGCTCTGAGGACACAGATGTTTACTCATCATCAAATAATTGTTTTGTGGTGGGAAATGTGCTTGTGAAATGAGGTCTTAAGAATTCTTCCACTCTTTCCCCTGTCCTTCCTTTCTCATGTACTTTGGGAGATAAGCAGCTGTCCTCACAAGAAACTGTAATCCATATCTTTCTTCTCCTCCCAATCTGTTCTTTCTCTTTCCTTTCTCATGGACTCTGGGAGATAAGTAGCAATCCTTAGAAAAGGCTACAGCCCCTATCTTTTTTTTTTTTTGCCTGCTCTTCCTCTGGGTTAAGATAATACTGTTACTGAGTACCATTTGCCTAAAAAGCCATAGCATTAAGCAAAACTGTGAAATCACTAATTTGGTTTGATGTCCTTTCTACTTTACCTCTTTTTTTCCCTTCTCCCTTTTTCCCCTTTTCTTTCCCCATCCCTGAAGAGGAACTTAAATCAGCCTCCTATCATTCTAGTCCTGCTCTCTCTGACCCCGAATGCTTATCCTTCTACTCCCATTATGTTGAGCCATTCCCTGCTTGAATCTACTCTGGTCTAGAACCAGATATGAGGTATCAACTTGTGTATTAGATAAATTAATTGATGCTCATGAGCCAATGAAATTTAAATATGGTCCTTCTGGGGATAATGGTTAGTCCTTTCTTTGTCTAATTCATTCAGTGACTCCAATGGTAGGAATTTCAGCAAAGTTTAAGTCTCAGAAGTTGTTTGTTATTTTTGGCAAATGAAGCCTTTCAGCACCCTCAGGTCATTGAATTGTAAAATTTTAGAGCTAGAAAGGATAGCATATGGGAGGCTAGCTGCTCCCTAGAAAGTATATGACTTTTACTCCCATGGTTCCAGAAGAAGTTGACCTATCATCTCTGCCAAGTTAAGCAGAATGAAAATGTTTCAAAATAGTGCATGAGCACTATAGAATTTTAAAGTCTGAAGGGACCCATTTTAAATATATATTATGTATATATATATATATATATATATATATATATATGTATAAAATATGAGCCATTTTACATATATATATTCCAACTTCCACAATAATAATAGAATAGATTCCATTTTTGTCATCAGGAGACTGGGTTCAAATCTGAGCTTGATACAAGCTGCATGACCCTTCTGAACTTCAATTTTCTTATCTGTGAAATAATTATTATAGTTCTTATACTTTTTATGTAAAGTTGTGGTAGGGAAAGTGCTTTGAAAATCTCTAAATAGGTCACTAAATATCAGTAATATTTATGAAGTTGCTGACATCTAAAATTGAACCAACAAAGAAATACTTAATAAATTTTAAAAATTAAATTTTTTAAAGCTCTTACACAGTGCTAAAGAATGGGAATAGAAAGACAACAATTGTGAAACAGTCCTAACTTTCAAGAACCTTATATTCTTTTTTTTTTAAATACTGAATTAAGGCTATCAAGATTTTTTAAAATTAATTTATTGAATAAAATAAGCATATATATAACAAAGTGTAATTTTTAAAAAGTTGATTGTTCCTTGAATGCAGATAGACTCTTTCTTCATATGTCTTTTATTGATAGTTTGGCTATTTATAATAGCCAAAAGGACACATTTACTCAATTATTCTTAAAACAATATTGCTTTTACTGTATACAATGTTCTATTGATTCTTCTCATTCCACTCTTCGTTATTTCATGAAAGTCTTTCCATGTTTTGTTAAGATCACTGAGCTCATCATTTCCTATAGCTCAACAGTATTCAATCACAATTATATATCACAACTTATTCAGCCGTTCTCCAGCTGATGAGCATCCCTGTAATTTCCAGTTCTTTGCCACCACAAAGAGAGCCGCTATTAACATTTTAGAACTTACATTCTAATGATAATTTCTGGCAAAGTTAGGATTCTAAACTTCCAATTATTCCTTCTACTACAAAGGACAGACCATAATTCTGTAGGGAATAAAGGCAAATTTAAAAAATGAAGGCCCAAAAAGGAAAACGATGTTTGGTCTCCATGAAAATATTAGGATAAAGTTGGCATTCTCCTATGTGTAAAGGAACCTGCCCCAGAGCTTTTCCTTTCTTTTTCATAAATAAATATTATCATTTGCAGAGATTATATCCATGTTCAAACAAAGTGGCATGACTGGCGTAGTAGAAAAATCGCTGGATTTGGAGTCAAGTGACTGAGTTCAAATTCTGGCTTTGCTTCCTATTTGCTACACTAATTCCCCAGGCCCTTTACTTGAGCTCAATTAAACAAAAAACCATTTCACAAGTACAAGATGAGACAGGCATAGATAGTGAGACAGTGTTTTGCGTGTAAAAGAACTAGGATTTAGATGAACTACAAATCCACTATGACACAACTATGTATGTAGTATGACAGCTGGGAAAATGAATGCCAACTTAGTCTGCTTTGAGAGACATTGTGTACAATACTAAAAAGGTACTAATCCCCACTACTCTGACCCAGCCAGACAACATCAGAAGAACTATCTTTACTTCTGGGTGCCATATTTTTGGGAGGACATTGATAAACTTCTGAGTTAAGAAAACAGTCAGAATGTTGAAAGAGATGGGGGTTTCTACAGTATGACTTTCAACTGTTGGAATAGGGGTTTACCAGAAAAGAAGTAGTCTCAAGGGGAACCCAGTGTCTGTCTTGTGGAAGAAAAATTAGATTTGTTCTGTTTGGTACTGGAAGGAAAATCTAGATGTAGTGGGTAGAATTGCAAAGAGAGAATTTAATTTACCCTAAAGTGGAAAGAACTGCCTTAGAAGGAAGAGACTCCTGACTTCATTGGGTCTCTTTAAGCATGTCAGAAAGGTGTTTTTTTGTTCAGAGGTTCCTTCCAACTCTGAGGTTCTGTGATATCTGTGTAACCTTGAAGGGACCCTGAAACTCAGTTTCCCTATTTGTAAAATGAAGGCCTTGCATTAGATATCACACTCTCGATTTAAATCTACCATTTGACCCTTATATTATGACTCAGTGGTAGTCTAGCCCTTTAAAAAGAAATGTGTGGGAGGTTCTGGCTGGGCTATATTAAAGCAACTAAAGCATTGTTTGGGGAACACAGTTAATACTTTATTGTTAGAATGCACCAACGGGGTGCATTTCTTCCTCACAAACTGATATTGTGTTTCCACTAAAGGCCTCTTATGTTGTCTGGTTCTGAAGAAACACTCCCAAGCACCTCCTCTGGATCCCTGGGCACGGAAGCCAACACCTACTCCCCCTATTTCCCCTACCCCCAACCAGGAAATCCAATCCCCTCTTCTTTTGTACTGAGTGAAATCATTTGAGGTTGGAGTATAACTTTCCACAAAGTGGGTATTTTAATGATGAATAATAAAAGGGATTACTTAGATAATTGATGCAGCTATGTTGCATTGTGCAAGAGAGTACCCCGAAGGAAAGCCCAGAGACTGCCGGAGAGCTAAGATTATAATTAACTTACAAAGAGCAGGTGATGGGAGCAGCAGCCCGGGGCCCTTCCACTTGTCTATTTAAAGAAAGGAAAGCTTGACAAATATGTGCATGCCAGAGTTTTAGCCCTTTCTCCTTTCCTCTTGAACCCTCCTGAAAGATCTAAGCTGCAAATATCTGGAGCTGAGGAAAGAGAAAGACAGAGAGAGGGAGAGAGAGAAGAGGGAGGAAAAGGCAGACAGACTAATTGAGAGAATGAGAAAGACAGAAAACAGGAATGTTACTGGATTTAAAACAAAGTACCCTTTAATTTTTAAGGTCTGAACTGATTTAAATAGCAAGGGGGCGGGGGGGAAGCTAGTGTAGCACTGATCTAGAAATACTGGGTCTCCATGGAACATACTGATGTAAAAAGGTACAATCTGTCCCCTGATTCTCACCCTGTGCTCTATTTCATGCACAAAAATCTTGTGTTACCTTGAGAAACAAAAGAAACTTTGGATTTGTGTTGAATCAAACTCGGTTTAAATTTCTTTTGGGGCATAGCATTGTGGTCATGGATGAGTTATTTTACCTCTCTGTAACTTAGTTTCCTCATTTGTAAAATTAGAATAAAAATATTTAGACTACCATCCTCCATCCCCCAAGAGCAATCATCATAGATAATAATATTAGATTTGGAAAGACTTTAACCAAAACTTAGTCTAATGATGTTTGGGTGGCCAAGTGGATAGTGTCAGGTTGGAAGCAGGAGGCTCATCTTTCTGAGTTTAAATCTGGCCTCAGGTAATTACTAGTTGTATAACCCTGGGCAAGTCACCTGATCCCTGTTTGCCTCAGTTTCCTCATCTGTAAAATGAGCTGGAAAACAAAACAGTAAACCACTTGGTATCTTTGCCAAGGAAATTCCAAATGATTGATGTAATTTGATTTTGTGGTCCCCTGATTTTAGGGGGGCTTCTATTAAGTCAGTAATTCTAAATCTTCTGGCTTTGGAATCTGCCTCTGGAAACTCCCCTGCCCAATCTGTCTGATTCTGAATAGACCACTCCTCAGATAGCTTCTGGCCTCAGGATATTTCCACCGATCAAACTCCTGAGACAATAGTGAAAAGACCACTACTCAGTTCATTGCTAACTGTCAGATAGATAATCTATTGGTCAGTGATAGCCATATTCTGGATACCACTCCTCTGGGCCATAGAATTAGCATGTCAGTGATAGAAAGCTGGATAAAACTGTCTCTCTGCTTCTTTTTCCTTGCTAATTTCTTTTGGAATTTAGCCCGCTTGCAGTGGTGTTACAATTACAATAAAACTTTGCCCCTTGTTTAGGAAATGAGTTCAAGCCTGCAAATTCTTTTGAGACACCAGTCTGTGACCCCAAACTTTTGGGAGTTCTCTATGGTCCCCCTTCTCAGCCTCAACAGGGTCATGAAGAATCAGCCTGAAAAATTGAAAACAAAGAGCAACAAAAAAATCTAATAATTCATTCATTTTACAGAAGAAGATTTACATGAGGAAAAAAGAAATGAAGTGACAAAAAGTAAAATGGCTAATAGGGAATTAAAAGCACTGGAAAAGTTATCAAGATTTCTTAATGACTTTCAGTCATATTTGAAAGACTAGGGAAGTTGAAGCAGGTATCACAGTACCAAAGAAGGACAAATACCATGATTTTCCCAGAAGTGAAGAAACTATAAAGCTTGACTTCCTTGCAAAATTCTAGACTGTCTTATTAAAGGAGCATCTAGCAAAAAAAAATAACCAACAATTGCATGAAATAGAATTTAACTTCTTAAGAGGTGGGCTGCCTCATTTTGACGGTGCATCCACAGTACATAACCCTGATAAATCCTGGGTCAGGGAGGGGTTGGCAAAGAAAACCTAAAGTACTAATCAGATTATTCCTAGAAACAAGCAGAGAAGAACTCTGTGGGGGATCCACTTGGCCTTTCATTCCTATCCTTTGTGGAAGTTTGGGCTAACCTCATCTTACTGGATCCATTCAGAAATCCAAGTTATAATGACAAGGGAACACCAAAATTCTCTAAAAACTGGTTCCCTGAATCTAATCTCATCAATATCAAAACCCCAAGGTTAAATTTCATCTATAAATCTGTCTATGGTCCATACTATCTTTGCTGAATCCCTTTTATTTTAGCCTGCCATGGTGTTCTGCCTCATAGTGTTTTTCTTCCCATCCTTTCCCCCATGCTTTTCTTTCTCCTTGCAATATAGCTAATAAACTTTTTAGGGTACTAACTGCCAGTTAGTAATATACTCCCATGTCATGTGTATTCCCTTTCTCCTATTAATTGTGAGTTTCCTTTGTTAATTGTTAAATCCCTTTCCATGATAACTATGTGCTCTCCCAAATCTATTTCATATTCACCACTCCTGGTACCTATTTTATTTCTTCATTTTGTCTGTAACCTCTTCTCATAAATAAATGTACTTTTTGGCAAGGAAAAAGCCCTTGTGAGTTCTTCACATGTGAATTGCTAACAAACCCTAACATTTGGTACGCCTACACCTATCTCATCATTTGGTTACCAATTACTCTTCAATCTTATCAATGGTGCCTTACACATAATAGTTGCTTAATAAATGACTGTTGGTTGATTGGAGAAAAGGTCATGGCAAACCAACTTTATAGAACAGAAAAATGCTGTAAAAATAGTTTACCTAAATTTTAGAAAAACTTATGGTATTTTTGCAGACAAGCAATATAGGTCAAATAATGATACAGAAGCTAATTAAGAATCTACGCTTGTCTTTGTGTTTTTTAACATTTATATTTATATTTATATTTATATTTAACACAAACTGGGAATAGCTAAAATACTGCATGATGGAGTGAAGAACACTTGGTTTATAGGAATAAATGTATAATCTTACATTTTGCTTCAAAACATCAACTTCATCAGTACAAGAAGATGACAGGGGTAGGGATGGGTGGGAAGGGATGATATAAAGAAACATGTTTTATCTAAAAAAGGGCACAGGATTTTAGTGGAATGCAGGTTCATTCAATTGACACATATGGTGTCCAGGCCTAGGGAGGTGACAGAATCCAAGTATGTTTCCCTAGCCAAATCATATATGGAGTGTTATATTACCCATGTGATTTTGGGCAATTCCCTCAGTTTCTTTAACTGTGAGATGAGGGATTTCAGACTCTCTGGTCTCTGAGGTCCCTTTTTAGTCCTAAATCAATGATTTTGTGATCCCATGTTCAGTTCTGGGCACCACATACTAGAAAGATATTGGCAAACTGGAAAGCAGTCAAGGGTAGGTGAGGCTGGTGAAAAATGCTTTGAGATCCTCTTATATGAGATCTTAATGAAGGAACTAGAGTCAGCTGTCTCAAGAAAAGATGTAGAGGGACTATCAATACTATCTTTAAGGACTTGAAAATTTTCAAGCTGGGAGGATTAAAGACTCATTTTCCTTTGCCCTAAAGGCCAAAACTAAGTGGAAATTACAAAGAAACAGACTTAGGTTTGAAGAAAAAACATCCTAAAGATTAGAGCTATTTCAATATTATGGGAAAACTCAGGCTTTTTGGAGAGGGGGAAAGGGGAAGTCCCCTCTTCACTGGAGAGTGTCCAACACATTGCCATGTAAGTTACAGAAGGGAGTCTTCTTCAGGTATGGGTTGGACCACATGACATCTGAGATTCTTTTCAACTCTGAAATTCTCTGAATTGCCTAATGTCACACAACTAGTTACAGAGTCAATACAAGAATCCATATCTTTTGACTCAAAGTTCAATCATTTTTCCACAATGCATTTCCAGCTGGAATTAATTTTCCATAGCCAGTGCTTCACTAGTGTTATAAATGTAATTGTAAATAGTAAAATACATCTAAACACATGTAGGATGTGTAATGTATAGAGAACTGGGTCCGGAATTAGGAAGACTGAGTCCAGATTTGGGCTTTGGACTTCCAGGGGTGGAGCCAAGATGGCAGAGTAAAACCAGGAAGCTGCTCCAACTCTTCCAGTTTCTCATGAAAACCACATGAAACTGGGCATCTGAACAGAGTCTAGTGGAATAAAACCCCTCTCTGGCTCAAGATAGATTGAAAGGTCTTCAAGAAAGGTCCGTCTTTCTGGGCTGAAAGGGCTGTTCAGGCCAGATCAGATAGACTCTGGGCAAGCCAGTGAGAGGGTCTTAATTATAGTAGATCATCAACTGAGACCCTCAGTCCTAGCTCAGTAGAGAAACAGATCAGGGGAGCAGCTTCCAGGCTTAGCTCAGAAGGCAAACTGGGAAATGGGAATATCTCTGAAAAAATCAGGCAAAGCTCCCCTCTGGCCACCACAAGGGACCCTTGTGCTCAAAGCAAAGGCAAATTTGAGCTCAGATGCTTTTTAGCTCTGTGACCTTGTACAATTCATTTCAATGTTGTTTGTCTTAAAATCCTCAATGGTAAAATGGGAATAATAATAGCACCTATACACCAGAGTTGTTGCACATTTAGAACAGGCTGTTTGCTTAATAAATATTTGTTTCTTTTCTTTATTCCTTCTTGGACTAATATGTGGAAAATGCAGTTAACCTACATGCTAAGATTTGTGGACCTTTATAAATCCCTATCTGTCCATGAATAAATATTTCCCTGATATATTCCCTTGCCATTAGGGTCTTTACTTTGACTTAAGTAATTGTATTTCCAGAATGTCTCAGGTAAAATATAAATGCATTACTTGGGAAAGAGAAGCTTTTTTATCAACCATTATTACATTTTAGGCAAGGACATCTCTGAAAAGATGGAGAAGGGGAAGGCCAGATCTAGGCAGCATACAACCATGGGGTGTCCTCTGGAATTGGAGAGAAGGGGAAGAACATTAATTACCTGCTGTCATACCAGGTCAGAAAATCAAAGGGCAGTGAGAGGCATTTATTCTATATCATTTTTACTAAGAATAGAACAATATTTGCATGCTGAATGGCATTGTGCAGTCAGGAACCAACAAGCCTTTGATTATCTTGAGCTAGACATTGCTTACAAATCCATCTTATGGTCCTGTTTTAAGGGTTATTAACACTGGGAACCTAAGAATCCTTACTTGTAATAAAGCCTGTTGATTAGATGACCTCTAAGCCTTCTTCTAGCTCTGATATTCTATGCTATAGATGCTTCACTTCCTCCTAAGTGTGAGATTTTCAACAGATATCCCATTCTTTCTCTCATTCTAGTCTTGTATCCATGATAGGAGATCATTGGAAAGAGGAAGCCAGTGATTTCATTTCCTTGGCAGTGATTTTCATTTCCTTTTATTTCTAATGTATCTGCAAAAGAGACATAGTATAATGGGAAAAGTATGTGTGTTTGCAGATAGGTAGAGATCAAGAAACATGAGTAAGTAAAATATATATGATAAATAACAATCAAGATTTGAACCTAGGTCCTTTGACCCAAAATTCAGTACCCTTACCATGTATAATTATTTGTTGGCTACACACACACACACACACAAACCTTTTAATTATATTTTAATAAATTAAAGGATTAAGATTTCTTGCTGTGTATTTCAATTATATATACATACATATATTTTTTAAGTGTCTACTATGTCCAAGTCTCTGTTCTAGGTAGTAGGAATGTCAAGAAGATGGCATAGTCCCTTTCCTCAAGAAACTTAAATTATTCCAAGACAAGAGATGACACAATAGAGTTGGGAGAAAGATATGTATAGATAAATAGGTGGAATCTGATTGGGGCAAAAGAGGAATCCAAGACTGTTTAAAGGAGAGAAAGAAAATTTTTAACTGAGGGGTGAGGGTGGTGATCAGAAAAGCTACATGAAGGAGCTGACATTTGAATTAGGCCTTGATTGCCCTCTATATGGATAACTCAATCCATTCTTCAGACTACCTAAGACATCTAGCTACCTGTCCTGCTACCCCATTTCTCCCCAGCAATAACCTCCATGCTAAACTTCTAGATATCATACCCCAATCCCAGAAGAAAGTTACTTCACTCAGCTTTGAAACATATTCCCCATCCTCAAGTGTCTTGATTTAGTGAATCTAAATTTTATTTAGTTCTCTAGAGCTGGTTATCTCCAGAGAAAACTAAGAGTCACATCCCATTCTGGCATCTACCCTGGTCATTTTGTCATGTGGTCTGCTGCATGGATACCCCACCCTACTTTCCACCTCTGCCCAGGGCACATTAATCAAATCAATCGTCCCACTGCTGCTGTAAAGGTCAAGACAATTGACTATCCTATGGATCAAGACACAATTCCTGTAATTTTCCATACCAAAGTTCAGCCTGGTGACCAGTGTCCTACATAGGCAGTTTCCTTCCATTAGAATAAAAACTCTAGGAAGGTAAAAACTGTCTCACTCTTGCTTTTGTGCTTCTTGCCCTAAGCATAATGCCTCATACATAGCAAGCGCTTTATAATTAAAAATAATATATTCATTCATAAATTAAAGATAGCATCCTACTCTCTACGAAGTGAAAAATTATGATTTTTACCTAAAGCTCATATTATAAAGATCATCTCAATATGAAAGTTCCCAGATATGTAAGATTGAATCTCTTTTATAGTAACTTTATAATATTTTGATGAATCACCATATTTTAATATAATTGCAATAGGTCAATTCTAAGCCACCTAAGAGTTCAACAGAGGAAAGGGTACTGGATTTAGGGTCAGAGGTTGTGACTTTAAATTTTGACTCTGATACTTAATATTTGTGGGACCTTGCATAAGTTATATACCTCTCAGCCCTGATTTCCTTATCTATAAAATAAAAGTTATGCCAAATAACTGAAGTCTCTACTAAGTTTAAATCAACCAACCAATTCTTCAACAAGCACCTACTAAGTGGAGCAGCTAAAAAGCTCAGTGGATAGAATGCTGAGCCTGGAGTCAAGAAGACCTGAGTTCAAATTTAGCCTTAGATACTTCCTAGTTAAATGCAAGTCACTTAACCTCAGTTTGCTTAATCCACTAGAGAAGAAAATGGCACACCATTCCAGTATTTTTGCCAATAAAACCCCATGAACAATATGATTTACAGGGTCCTAAAGAGTTGGATACAACTGAACTGAATGAACAACACAAACCTACTGAGTTCCAGTTCCTGAGTTCCTGCCAAAGGCTAAGAATCTAAATATAAACAGTGAAATATAGCAGAGAATCCCTATTCTCAAGGCACTTTTCATGATCATAACAGTATGTGTGTGTGTGTGTGTGTGTTTTCTATATTGACTTGTTTTATAACTATCAAATAATTTTGAATATACTTTGGAGACAGGATTACAAAAGTATATGACCGAGTCTATGTGCGTGTCTGGTTGGTCAGGCTTTAAAGGATATCATTAAATATTAACTGATCCCTTTTTCTAATAAGTATATACTCTGATTCTACATAACCAACTGATTCAAAGTGTTCATATTGTGTCCATAAGTAAAGCACTAGTACTGAAATGGGAAAAGTGTTTCACCAATACCATTTGGCAGGTTAAAAGGCTTTAAGGAATGTTTTAGCAGCCTGTCTGTCATATGGGAGATAGGCAAAGAAGAAAGTAAGAGAAATAGAATTTTTCTTTAATTCTATTTCATGAATGCTATGTACAGAGCTTTCTGAAATCTAAGTGTTTTCTATGTTTTGCTATCCCTACTCTTCCTCCTACCCAATAAAAAACACAGTTTTTGAATATTTATGGTATAATATCTCAAAGGCAGAAGCCAGAGTCCAACTACAACCCAGAACTTAGAAGAAACACCAAAACAGAATCACATTTCTTTCCCACTGTCCATTTTTCAGATTTTTAAAATCCTTTTCTTTTGATTGTTTCAAAATTGAGAACTGTATCTCCTCTCAATTCTGGTCAGTAGTAACCACCATGCTATTTAATACGAAAAAAAAAAAAAAAAGAGGAAGAGATTATATTAAGGTCCTGACATAAATTGACAAAAGCCAGAAGATTAGAAATGAACACTATCACTCCATCCTTAACTCATGTCATTTTAAAGCAAAAATGGTTTTAACAGAAGGACTGTACTCTAGTCAATCAGATTATATTTTTTAAAGATGTATGGATGACTCAGTAAAACAGCTAAATCCATATCTAGCATTGCATCCTTCACTTGCAAGGACTCTGAAAACATTTTTATGAACACGCTAAATGAACGTAATGGTGGGAAGCCAGTTACATTGGAAATCAGTAAAACATGGCAGGGAAATGGCACAGGGAAAAATCCTGCACTAGGAGAGGAGTCCTGATGATATAAAACTTTCTTGCTCCCCACACTCCATTTAATGTGGCTCCTTAACTGATATAAGGATTCTACACATTAAGAGTAAGGATGGTTGACTCCAGTAGTTCAGAAGAAATGGCTATCAAATTCAGTTTTCAGAGACCTCTTTGATAGCAATATACTTTTTCCTAAAACCAAACATTTCACATTTATTATCTAGTAATATTGTATTATTATGGGAATTATCATTCCCATTTTATTGATTAGAAAATTGAGAAGCTAAGAGGTTAAGCAAGTTGAAATCTAAGGTAGGACCAGTAACTCAGAAATTCTGCTCTGATGCTTTTTTTTTTTTCTATTGTGCTTTGTTACTTCTTCTGGTTAAGCAATGAGCAACCCTAAGCTTCCTGAATCAGTGCAGGGATGGGATGGGATGGGATGGGAAAGAGATAAGGATCTACTCACCTTCCAGTCTAATATGTAAGCAGCCTTTTACCCTGTATTTTAGGTCTCTGGTTATTTTAAGGAATAAAGTGGAGAAGATTGTATATCTATATCCTTTCTGCAAGATTTTCCCAAGCTTATGAGTAGTGAGTTATAAAGTAGTGGGTTGTCTTTCCCCTCAGTTCCAAGACTGATTTGAGAAGGAAGGAAGAAAGGAAGGAAGGAAGGAAGGAGGGAAGGAATGAAGGAAGGAAGGAAGGAAGGAAGGAAGGAAGGAAGGAAGGAAGGAAGGAAGGAAGGAAGGAAGAGGGAGGGAGAGAAGGAAGGAGGGAAAAAAGAAAAGGAAACAAAGGAAGGAAAGAGAGAAAGAGAAAGAAAGAAGAGATGAGGGAGAGAGCAAGGAAGGAAAAAAGGTAGAAAGGAATGAAATAAGGAAAGAAGGAAGAAAGGAAGAAGCAAGAAAAAAGGAGAGGAAGGAATGAACCTACTTCACAAGCATCATTGTGAATAAAATTAAAATTAAATTAATAAAATGCTTTATAAATCTTAAATCATATAAGTGTTAACTATGAGAGAAAGCCAGGAGGAATGGAATGAGGACTGGCCTTGGAATTCAAATTATACCGTAGTCACTTACTGTGTAGGCCTGGGGAAGTTACTTAATGGTTTTGTACCCCAGCTTGCTCTCGGTAAAAGAGGTGGGTTGGACTTGATGAGCTATAAGGTTTCTTCTTGTTCGAAAACCTTTGGTCCCATGTTCTCCCCCGATTCCTCTTGCTAATGTTCGTTTTACTAGGCTGAGAGGGTAAAAGTAATACTCTTGTCTCCACTCAGTCAGTACAAAGTAAATGGAATAGTAAAAATTCTTATCCTTATACTAGGAGTATAATAAACTTGGTCAAGGGACTTCCTCTCTGGGCTAGACTTCTTCCTCGTAAAATGAAAGAGCTTTAGGTACTCAATTCTCTTCTAGTTCAAATGAGACAATATTTGCAAAAGCATTTAGCTCTTGGGCTGGCACATAACAGGTTTGATTTAAATGCACATTCCCGTTTCTTAATTCTAGATCTCTTATCTTTTTGTCCTTTTTTCTAGTACCCTGAATCTTTTTTTTTTTGGGGGGGGGGGACACAGGGAGTGGAATTATTCACACATAAACATACGCATCGTTTGCAAAATGCATTTTCCCTTTCGTAATTTGTAGATTTCCAACGTTCTCCAAAAAGAAGCTTTGAGTTCAGATTAGGTGTGGGGGCCATTGGAACCCTTAATTTCATAGTGAAAGGCTGCCTCTGACCAACAGCACTGAAGCCGAATCCCTAATGGAAGCCGACTTTTATTTTGAACTTCTCAGGGAGACCAAACTAAACAGCCTAGGAAAACTCGCTCGACGAAAACAAAAGTCCTTTCCAGAATGAGCCCGGTACCCCGTATGCCAAGTTTCAGCCCGTAATAAATTTTATTGCGACGTTATAAACTCCTGAAAAGAAGAGCTTAGAATAGAAGTGCTGACACAAGGCTCACCAAGTAGTGCCACTTAATGCTGGTGGGCTATGCCCTTGCTGGGGAAGGGGGAGATCGCAGAACCCTTTGCCGGTCAGACACAAATTTATTTTATTTTATTAGTAGTATTTTTTTTAATAGCAAGAAACTTAAGTTTCCCCTGAAAGGAAAACCAGCTCTACCAAACAATTTGCTGGACGCGCCGGAAGGCTGTGGCTCAAGAAGAAAAAAAAAATTAGACAAAGTTGAATTCATTTTATAAATAAAACCACTTTTTTCTTTCTTTTTTTGGAAGGGGGGATTGATTATTCACTTAAATGACAGCTTTATATGCCATAATTACAGTCATTAATGAAGGCCCAATTACTTTATCATACATTACCAGATCAAAGACTCTCTTCAGAATCGGTTTGTCGGAGAGAGAGTCAATACAAAAATTAGTCCAAACGGAAGATTGCGATTAAATAATGCTCTGGGAGGGGTGAGGGAACAATGCTCGGCGCTGGCACCGCGTTAGAGGGACATTTACAAAGACACACTAGAGGTCACTGTTGCTACTTCCAGCAAAGCCTTTAGCTCCTTTTGTAGAGGTAGGGCTTAGACTGAGGAGCCCCCGGCAAAGTTGGGTCATCTCCATTTTAAAAGAAAGCATCTCGGTGCCCTCCATCCACCCCCACTTCGAGTCTTGCACTGTTGGCCATAGCAAAAAGGGACAGTGTAAAAAGAAATCTTAAATCCTGTGGGTTCCTTTTGTGATCTAGGTCCAAACGCGCACCCTTCTATGTTCTGCAGGCTTCGGCTCACTTTGTGCATAAAGTGGGGGAGCGGGGGAAGAGGGGGGCGAGTCTTTTCACGGATAACACCCTGAAGCAACCCCAAAGCAAATGTAAATGAGGAAAGCTGGTAGTTAGGCTTCCTCTTGCCAGGCTAGATATCGCAGTCTCTCAGTATTGTTCCTAAATGCAGCAGATTGTTACATTTAGTCCTATGTTTAGAAATGTCCGGAAGAAAGCCCCTTCTCCGTGTGCATGTCAGGGCTCTGAAAAATTGGCGTGCCGCACAGGCGGAGCTGTTTCTCAGAACGATGCATTAAGGATGGGAGCTTATTTTAGCAAAGTAATGATTTCCCGAGGTTGGTCATTGTAACCTTAATGAGATGACTAACCCGAAGCGCCTCTTTATTTGTGGGGCATGAAGGGTACTCAGCACCCTCTTCTTGTTTCCAGCCATAGTTTAATTGACCAAAAAGACACAACAGGGTGTTCATTGTTTCGGGAAGAAGACTGTTTTAGAGGCTCATAATCCAGTTCCTGAGTGGATTAACTGAGCCTCTAAAAGCCAAGCAGTTTATTCCAACTAGACAAGCAGAACACTGCCAAGGAAAACCGTCAGCTACTCCTATGATTATTTTTAAATATTATCATTTTAAAAATGTTTGTCTCAGGCATAGTGTGGTATCATTACAAACAATTGCTATGGTAGTGTGAGCTCCTATACCCAAATCCTTTTCCCCCTTCTTCCTCCCTTTTCCACTCCTCGATCCTTTACATATATACATATATCCCCTTATAGGGGTATTCACGTAATATTTATCTTACATCTATGAAGAAGCTAAATAAAGCAAATATTTATTAAGCACTAGATAGGCACTGAGTGAGCTCCTATACTCCTAAGAAGTTTATGTTCCATTGGGGATGAATGGGGGTTACACAATATTTACATGTATAAGTAAAAATTATATATATATATATATATATATATATATATATACATACTATATATATAAATTTATATACTTTTTATATACTCTCTGTGTATATATATATATATATATATATATATATATTCTCTCTCTCTCTTTTTATATATATACATATATATATATATATATGAATAGTGTAAAGGAGGATTTGGTGCAAATACTATCCGTTGGCATTAGTTGCTCCATATCAGCTACGGTGACGTGACATCACAGACTAGGGGACTACTTTCAGGAGATTGGTGGGTTAGAGCAAGCATGGACATACTGTGTTGGCTTACCACATAGTTGGTAAGACTTTTTCCACTGTCTGCACAGTTATAACTGTTGGAGTTTTAAAACGACTTGACTTAGCAAGCCCATTGCAAAAGTAAATGGAAAGTAATTTTCCAGGAAAGGACAACAGCAACTAAGGGATCAAGAAAAGCCTTCTGCAGGAGGTAATATTTGAGCTGAATTTTCTCTTGCCTTGACTCAGTATCCTCATCTGAAAAACATCTCTGCTACTTGTCTTATCCTGGGCAACTCATTTAATATCTATCTCTAAGTCCTAATTCTTCTATCAGTAAAATAAAGGGGGGGGGGGGGAATTGGACGACTGACCTCCAGGATCCCATATAGCTCTAAATCATAATCCCGTGTCTGAGCTTGGAAGTAGGATATCATGATAAAGCTTGCTTTTCATTTTCAGGCTACATGTGTAGACAAATACCCTGCAAGTTTAGAATCTAGATTCGAGATTCACCTAGAGTCCAGAGATACTCCAAGAGTCTGTAGTTGTTAGATTTTGGGGAGTCTGTTAAAAAAGAATTGCATCTTTATTTTTGTTGACTTCTACTTGAATTTTGTACTTCCTTAAATTATGAATGTCAGCAACAAACTACAGTCGTATTAATTGTGCCTGTGACTGTCACCAATAGAAATCATAGATTATAAAACATTGGAGCCGTTGCCAAATCACAAAATGTCATTTACACCCAATACTACTTTGAAATAATTGTAGTCGTTAAACCTGCCATTGAATCACCTGTGATCACCGTGATTCTGTCTAGAGACTCAACTTCCATATGATTGGTTTCTTTCATAGGTTTATGCATTTTATCTGGCAACATTAAAAAACTTCATTCCCAGGTCAAAATGCTTCTCCAGACTGCCAAAGCAGTCTCTGGTTCTGTTTCTGTCTTTGAGTGTCTCTCTCTTGTCTCTCTTTTTCCCTTCCCTCCTCTTTTTCACCCCCACCCCCACCCCAACACACACTCACTTACACAAAGGTTAAGAGCCCTTAGACTGGATGAAGTGAGTATTTTAATGCAGATGCAGGGTTTTATACACACTTCAAGATTTCTTATAATATCCTGTAAACATTCTTTTTTGAACTAATGGAACCCTTGACTAGGATGAAGATGGCCTGGGTCTATGTACATTGGTATCACCAAAATGTATTGAATTGAAAAAACATTTTATGCTTTTGTATGCCCATGGCCTGGAAGACAGAAGTTGCATTTACACACAAAACAATTATGAAATGGATAGGGGTGGAGGAATTTGGAAAACATTTGAATTTAGTCAAACTAAATTCAACTGTTATTTTGCAAACAACAGCTTGGCTTAATTCATTATTGTTATTGTTGTTAATGTTTTAATAGCTGGGAGAAAAGGATCTCTCAAGAAATATTATTAACATCATTATTTCTGCTAACAAAACAGAGCACCTTTTTACAAATGGGCAGAGCTACTTCATCATATGAAGTCCTTGCGATTTTTGCAAAGTAACTGGTTTCTGAAATATGTCCCACAGTCCACACCACGGATGGAGGGTGGGGCTTGGGGTTCACAGGAGTTAAGAGGACAATGAAAAGGGCTCCACAGTTCTTACAGGGTTGAAAGCGGCTGCCCTCCCTCCCTGGTTCTGGTTGTAATTATAATGTGAAATAAGTTTTGTTTTAAATGGAAGTTTCAGTAATGAAATTTGGAAGCAAGCGTCATTTCCCTTCCTTTTCTCACTACAAAAAAGATGGTCTGAGGACACACAATAAAGGAAATAGCAAAGAACTATTATGTCATCTTGGGCAAATCTCTTCAAGCAAATTCTGCCTGTCTGTTTCCTAATTCCTCAAAGCACACAAGTGAAAAGTAATGTGGTGACCTGGCATGTCCCTAGGTTTTTTGTTTGTTTGTTTGGTTTTTGTTTTTAATTTATTAATGTGAACACTGATCAAATTGCCAAATCTCTAAATTAACCCAATAATTACCCAGATTGAGAAAATTCCCGAGAGGCCAAAGCTCTCTTACCCGGCATTACCTGCCCATATGCTGCTGCCTTTTTATTTTTATTTCTATCCAACACAATGAATTCTGGGCTCTGAGCCTGGCACTGTTTACACAGAATGAAAAGAAGTTGCGGAAATGCCTCCGAGGAATTGGGGAGAGGTCCCACCTGAAAGGACCGATGGAGTGGTAACACTGTCAGGGACTTTTTTTCCATGTTGACACCAGTTTTTCCACATGAGAAACTCAGAAGGCTAGCCTTTTGGCTTTTAAGATAAATAGCATTTCTTATATCACAGAGGAAGCCCTGCTGAAAGCCAGAGGCACTGAATGAAGGGGTGGGGGGAGTTGACTGGAAGTAAGAGAGTCCCTAAAACCAGCTCCAGGCGGCTGAGCAGCGGGCAGACACAAGCACCAAATGAAATGAAAGGAGCAGGTTGCGGCAAAGTTGACACTTCTGTCACATTTCTGCCTGACTCATCACAGCTAACTTTTGTTCCCAGTATCTGTTATTAGCCCTAGACTGAAGTGGCTAACAGGAAAAGTAGTTAAGAGTGAAGCTACATCTTTCAGGGATCTGCCCTCCATGCTCAATAGATCCTGGTCAGTTATTTTCTCCAGATTACTGACAAAACATGGGATTAATGATACTAGAATATGCTCACATGTTGTCGGGTGTTGTGAAAGTTGGTACTTGGTATTATTTGAAAAACTCCAATCTCCTCATGGAAAATACAATAAAAACAGAAATAACTCATTTTTATTCATGATGATTTTATGGTCTTCCCTAGAATTTGTCCTCAGTTTAACGTCTATCCTACTCTTTTTTAGCTATCAGAAAATTAGCAAATTAAATTCTAAATTAGGATGTGCTTGATCAGAACGGGGTGAAGAGAGAACAATATAAAGATAAAGATACTTCTTTTCATAATTTTAATAAACTAATTTTAGTTTAAGGATCTGACAAAAAAGATGGGGATGAGGTAGGTGCCTTTCAGTATCCCTGTAATTGTGTGCTGTCTCTTCAATTCTGGTTCATGGATTATGTGGTACCCTTCCCTGGGGGATGGATATAGCAGTTACTTAGTGATTTAAGTTTGGTTGGAAAGACTGCCAAAGTCTGCCATTGACCAGAGGGTTTAGACTGGCCTAGAGTAAATTACAACTGGAATTGCAGAACTGATGAATGAACTTGTCCAGAGAGCCAAAGCCAATCCAAAATGGCTGGAGGGTGGGAGAAGCCTGAGACAGAAGCAAAGTGCAGAGAAGAAAGGCATTTTTCTCAGATGAATTCCAAATTGAACAAGATGTTCTGGAGTCCAAAGAGAAATCATGGTGGGCCAATGAAAATATTAACTAATTAGGATAATTTAGGAAGCTTGTGAACTATTCAGTCTGCTGAAAAAAATTCTTTTATATATCATTTTGATTTCCAGAATACTCCAAGTATGTTGTGAGCATGGGATCATAGGTTGAGAGCTGAAAAAAATCTTCAAGACCATTCAGTCTAATGTTCTCACTTTACAATTGATACCCAAAGAAGATAAACAATTTCCCTAATGTCTAACAGGGTAGTAACATTAGCAGAGTTGAGATTTTAAACCAGATCCTCTGATTTCACATCTAACACTCTTTTCATTCTTTCTGTTAAGAAGGAAGAAGACTCTAGTTATAAGGTGTGGGATCAGTTCAGAAGAATCAGTCTTTTTGGCGAGTGTAGAGGACCAGGTGCTTGAGCAGAATCTTTCATAGCTAGTACCAAACATTTAGAAGAATAATGATATCACCTGAATTACTTGGAGAATTACTTTCCATTTCCCCCATAATAGTCATTTCTGTGATTCATAAATCTAATTAGGACTACAAGACTGATAGCAGATGGAACAGTTATTAAGTGGAATTTTTTTTTTTTTAGTTACTGTGGTTAGCTTCTAGTAGCATTTCTGTGAGTAAATGATACCTTAGTAAATAGGTCTTTTTTAAGCTGTCTGTTTTTGCGACTATTAGAATATAGGATTGCACTTTTATGTCTTTTAATGTTAAATGAGATTACTGATTTTTGATGTTGAAGGAGAAGACATTTTAATCCAATAAACATTTATTAAAAGCCTGTTATGTGCCAGACAATATGCTATGCACTGGAGTTACAAAGACAAAAATGAAAAAGATCCCATCCCCAAGGATCTAATAGTCTACTGAAAAGAAACAAGAAATCCAAACTTAAATATTACATGTGTGTAACCTATAGGAACCTATAGGCAATTGAACTGAGACTGGAAAGGAGATAAAGGGGACAAGAGATGGGTGTCTGGGTTTTTCTGATCTATTAAATTAAATTAAATTCTTAAAGTTAATAAACCTTTGTCAATTAAACTTTCTCTTTGCAAAGCACTACACTAGATGCCACAGGTCAGTCATGATGGTCCCCAAGATTTCTTCCAATTTTCAGCTTCTTTCTTAGAGTGTGCATTGAGGATGGGATAGGGGTACAAGGACATATAGCAACTTAAATATATCTAGGTCAAGGGGAAAAGTCAATATGATTGGCTAAAAATCTATTATATGAGACCTAGATGACTTAATACTCTACTACCTTATACATTTTCATTTTTTACAAATGAGTTAAGTCTGAAAACAATAACATGTATATGTGTTTATTGAAGCCCAGATTCTAAGTAGTAAATCTTAGACACAATAGTCCAAGGAGCTTAACTGATGTCAAATTTAATCACTTTTAAAAAGACATGTTGTTTAGCTTATCCTAGAGCATCCATTTTGATGATTTCTTTCCATTTTTCATTTTTATTGTTGAAAGGAAGTAGAATAATGATAGTATAAATTCCTTTAAATGAATACCTTTCTTATTAGTGTGCTTTAAAAAGATTTGGGGGGGAAAAGTGATCATGACTTCATTGCCAAATAAAGTCATATTTGTACCATTTATATTTAAAAACATCTTAAGCCCAATCAGCATGACCTGTCAGATTAATCCTGGGGTAAGAAAATGAAGCTGGGACTTTAAATAATTACTTTCAATTACTATATCTCTCTGGTCCTCAGTTTCTTTATTTGAAAAATAGAGAAAGGGAAGGAAGGGACTGTTCAGAATTGATGATCTTAAAATTTATGACTCTGTTCTATTTTGTTGTGAAAAAAGTTGACTCAAAATGGCATTGGTAAAATAGTGGCTCTCTATGATGGTGAAATTGGGTTCACTGTCATGAGAGGACTGAAGAGGTCTAGTGCTTTCCCCATGCTAATAAGAAATTCTCATCAGAAGCTAAGAAGAAGCTACTTAGGGTCAATATGTAGGATCATAATTTTAGAACTTCAAGGGGTTTAGAGACCATCTAATCCTACCCTGCTATTATCCAAATGAGGAAACTGGGACTAAATTATTTATCCAGGTTCACATAGCAGATCTAAGCTTTAAGTTTACTAGCTCACAGGGCAGTGTATTGTATTTAGAAGTACAGTTCTATCAATTAAAAACATACTGCTAGGATTTCCTCATGATTAAATCTATGTTGAAGCAACATGAATTTGATGGATGGGGCAAGGTTGGTAGGTGCCTAGCCTTTTATTCATGTGGCAATTTGTTTTATACATACATCATACATATATATGTTTTGCAGTTATCTCTGTTTATATCAGATCCAAATATTAATCTCTGAACTTCATAAAGGCAGCAATTCTGATAACAAAGTTGTTTAAAATTTGTATCTTTCTCAATACCTAGCACAGGGTTCTATAGTCAGAAAGTGTTTAATCTGTGCTTGTTGAATTGCTGATTCCACGATTTTGTCCTAATCTTTTTGACTGGTATTTGTGGAATAACAAATTGGAAGAAATATTATTGGGGGAAGAAGATGTTAGATCCACTAGAAAGTGGATGCTATTATTGGGGCTTCCTCTCCATATCCCTGTCCTTGGCAATTCTAACTGAAAAAAAGCCTGCAGCTGATTTTGGTAACATCTCTTAAGAAATGCTCATAAGTACAGACAATTCTCAGATGAAGAAATTGAAACTATTTCTAGTCATATGAAAAGATGCTGCAAGTCATTATTAATCAGAGAAATGCAAATTAAGACAACTCTAAGATACCACTACACACCTGTCACATTGGCTAAGATGACAGGAAAAAATAATGATGATTGTTGGAGGGGATGCGGGAAAACTGGGACATTGATGCATTGTTGGTGGAGTTGTGAACGAATCGAACCATTCTGGACAGTAGTTTGGAACTATGCTCAAAAAGTTATCAAACTGTGCATACCCTTTGATCCAGCAGTGTTACTACTGGGCTTATATCCCAAAGAGATTATAAAGAAGGGAAAGGGACCTGTATGTGCACGAATGTTTGTGGCAGCCCTCTTTGTAGTGGCTAGAAACTGGAAACTGAATGGATGTCCATCAGTTGGAGAATGGCTGAATAAATTGTGGTATATGAAAATTATGGAATATTACTGTTCTGTAAGAAATGACCAACAGGATGATTTCAGAAAGGCCTGGAGAGACTTACACGAACTGATGCTGAGTGAAATGAGCAGGACCAGGAGATCATTATATACTTCAACAACAATACTAGATGATGACCAGTTCTGATGGATCAGGCCATCCTCAGCAACGAGATCAACCAAATCATTTCTAATGGAGCAGTAATGAACTGAACTAGCTATGCAGAGAAAGAACTCTGGGAGATGACTAAGCCATTACATTGAACTCCCAATCCCTATATTTATGCCCACCTGCATTTTTGATTTCCTTCACAAGCTAATTGTACAATATTTCAGAGTCTGATTCTTTTTGTACAGCAAAATAATGGTTTGGTCATGTTTACTTATTGTGTATCTAATTTATATTTTAATATATTTAACATCTACTGGTCATCCTGCCATCTGGGGGAGGGGGTGGGGGGTAAGAGGTGAAAAATTGGAACAAATTGGCAATTGTTAATGCTGTAAAGTTACCCATGCATATAACCTGTAAATAAAAGGCTATTAAATAAATAAATAAATTTTTAAAAAAATGCTCATAAGTTAGTGAAATCAGATCAGACTGATGAGGTCCACAGGATAATGCTACTAGGCCACTATCACCAAGTTAAGCCTTTTACATTTTTTTTTAAGCTATGGGGTGGGTTTTGTAGTAATTCTCCACAACCTTGTAACTGTCTTTTTGGCAGCTTGTGTTTGTCAATGTCTAGCATGATAGATCACAGACAACACTTGTAGTGCTGGATCAGAGCTTTTCATTTTATAAAATTAACTCATTTCTTTAGTCTTTACTCATTGTAGACACTATTTTCTTTTTCCTTAGAGCTATCTCCACATATAACCAGCAAAAAACAGGGTAATCTGTCTAACTCTTACCTAGCCCAATTGTTTAGGCAACAGTCATGAGAACAATAGTTATTAGAAATGCCAAATAACCAATCTGGGACTTCTGAAAACCCTAGGAGAATTAACTTGGTTGAAATGCCTAATTATGGATACCTCATTAATTTTGGGTTCCCTCTCATCCCAACCACCTTCAACCACTGATGTGAAAAGAATGCTGAATATTGTGCTCAATGGCAATTCATACTTATTTTATATCAATTTGGAGTCAAGGAGACCAGAGTTGAAAACCAACTTCAAACACTTACTAGGCAGTTAGTAAACCTCCATTTGCCTAAGTTTCCTTATTTGTAAAATTGGGATAAAGATAGCATCTACATCCTAGAATTGTTATAAAGGTCAAAATGAGATAATAATTATAAAGCATTTCGCCAGTGCCTGGCACATAGTAAGCATTATATACATATTAGCCATTATTACAAATGAGGAAATTGAAATTCAGAAAGGAAAAATGACTTCTGATATTCTTTCCGATGCTCTTTCTCCACCACCAGGATTCTCATGGAGGTGGGGCTTTTTGTGTCCTGTTTTTCCACTCAGCCTTCTTGGGCAGGCCATTTTCAGGGTTTTGATGTTTGCAAGTAAGCTTCTTGGAGGCATTTTACCTGGTGTCCTTTGGGAGAATTAGGAAGAGGTCTAGTGGTTTATTTGGTGCAGACAGCTAAAGTAGCATGTAGAGCAATTACATAAATTAATGGGAGATGCATAGTATGTTATGGAACCATTTGCCACATTGGCAAGGAAGATTTGAATGGCAGCATTTTATAGTTTTGGATTGAAATGGAGCCACGTCTGAGGGTGGAGGCAGGGATTCCATTGGACCAGAAAAGCTCTGAGCATCTCCGGCCAAGCCACCTTCCGTAGATCCCAGAAAGCATTCCCTTCTTTTCTCCAAGCCTCTTCTGAAGCAGTCCCAGGATGGTGAACAAAAGGCTTTTGGTTCAGAGGCCAGAGGAGAGGAGAACAAAGGGCTAGCTGGGCTCTGTGGGGATTTAACCTGTGGCTCTAATGAGTCAGGGTGATACATACCTGAGGCTCCCCTCCTAAGCTGCCTCTCAGCACATGCAAAACCAAGCTTGTGACACAGCCACCTCAACGGAAGGAAATTAATTAAGCTCTGGAACTGACATTCCCTTCTGAGCTCGTGCCACCAAACCAGAGATGGCAACATATCACTCTGCAAGAGACCAGACATGGCTGTAGGAGCTGTCTAGACCTGCTGTGATTAAGAAGGAATATTCTGCCTTAACTCCAATTGCATTTTCTTGTGTCAGTATTGTAACCTAACTGTAACATGACTAAAATGTCAGAGGGGTTTGGTTTGTTGGAGAAATGAAACATATTTTGTCTTTATTTTTTGGTTTCCATTATAGTCGACTGGGTGGAGCTATGTCAAAGTCCTTGACAATATGTGTCTTTCCTCCCATAGGCTATAATGCCCAAACACATATTTAGGCACATAAGTACATTTTTTAAATGAAAATTCCTTATGTCAGTCAGTGGTACCCAGTGCCCACAATGTGAATGAAACAGAGCATGTGGATTATGTATTCAGAGTTAAAATCCCTATAGTTATTGTGCATGCTTCAGAGCCACTTTTCAAAGTGAAATGTCTCTGCCATTTAAAATGGCATTTTTATTTTGTCAAGACACTAAAAGCAATTAGAGGGCAGTGTTGACTGATCACTCGCCAAATTTCAATTTTCAAATCAAAGCTGTTTTGGAGTTAGTATGTGTGAGTTCCCCAAACATTCCTAGTGTCTCTATTTTCATCTTGCATTCATTCAAAATCACTAGTTGTTCCCCCCCTCCCTTCTTACCACTTCCATCCCTCTCTTTTTTTTTTAATCTAAGCAACATTTCCTCTAAAGTTGAAAAGACATGACACCCTAGAGTAAACTCTTATGGATAAATGATGAATCCCTTGATAGAATAAGGTTCTTAATGAAAATAGGGAGAAATCCTTTGCCTTGGAAGCCTGGAGGGGGTGATGTCTGGGGATGGGTGGTGCAACCACTATCGAAATAATCATAATAATACAAGTTTCAAGATGCTCCCATTGGCAAAATGCAGTCATTAAAGTTTTCACATTATTTGAAGGATCTTCCCATTTTATAAAATAAATAGCACATAAAACATGAAAAATGAACAAGTTGCTTTTCTTGCTGTCACTTAAAAACAAAACAAGCAACAATCCTATTAAAACTGTCATATTCTGACTGCCTTATAGATTTTGGCAGGCAGGACTCTCAGAAGCTAATGAGTCATGTATCATCTCTTTGGTGGACTAGAACCATGCTTAGTGAATGAGCCCTGAAGAATTTTTTAAAGTCATGCTGAAAAACTTTCAACTGTCATATGTTGGGTTGCTGAGCCAACATGATCATGAGTGAGAGTTTTTATGCAAGAGAGCCAATGGCTAAAACATCAACTTTCAGGTAGCTTCAGGTCAATATACTTGGACTTTTTTTTTAAAAATCACTTTGTATCTCTAGCACCTTACACAGGGCTTTGCACACAGGTGGTGCTTAAAGTTTGTTGGGTTAAGGAGACACAAGCAGTTTAATATTGGCACTCCCAGCAGAAGGCCACCTTGGATGGATAACCAATGTGGCCAAGAGACCGCAATACTATACAGAATTTTTTTGTTGTTGTTTAGAATGCAACTCAAAATACTAATTTAGAACATTTTAAGTTCTGGCGGGGGCAGATTCAAAAGTTAGATAAGACATGGTCCCTGCCCTCATGGGGATTACAGAGCAGTAGATAAAGTATAGAAACAGATAATAATGTGTATATAACACAGACACTCACGCATATGCATTACAGAAATACAAAGCAAAGAATTAGATGATGTATTAGAGGATAAATTGTTTTTGACTATGGCAATCAAGTAAGGCTTTTTGAAATAGCCTTTTAATTCAGTTTTAAAGGAATTCACCAGAAGAAGGAATGATAGAACATTTTAGGGACATTTGAACAAAGATATAGAAATGAAAAAAACAAAACAAAACATAGTATATATTCAAGGATGGAGCAATCTAGTTTAGCTGAAGATTAGAATGAATTAAAGGGAGTAATATTTAGGTAAGATTCAAAAGATATAGTAGCATAAGATTGTGGAAGGCCTCAAATGCCAAAAAAAACCCTGCAGTACAGAGTGACTAAAGATTTTTGAACAAAAGAGTGAGTGAAATCATTGTAAAGAATGATTTGCAGATAAGAAGCAACCTTAAAGATCAACTAGTACTTTTATAGATTAAAAGACTGAAGCCTGGAAAATCTGTTAAACTACTTGAGAAAGGTTAGATAAGAAGTTAACAGAATTTGGATGAAAATCCAGATTTCTTCTGTCTAGTATTTCTCATTAAATCAGTAGTCCAAAACTGTGTGTCCAAAGCAATCAGAAAATATTTCTGAACCAATGTTTCTGATTCATGTCTTTTTAACATGTATCCTGTTTATCCAAGTTAGAACTTTTATTCATACTATATATTTCCTTGTGTTTAACACTATTTATTTATCCCCCTAGATTGAAATATAGACATAATTTCAGTGTTACTTCAATTGCTTCAGAATATCACTGTTATAAACATTGCTATACCAGTGTTTATATTTTCTCCAATGGTGTGGTGCTTTTAGTTCTTAGTAGCCAGCTTAAAATAGTTATTAGTATGAAACTGAGAATTAAGACCCTAAAACTGATAAATATGTCTAGTTTAAATTTTTTTTTTAGTGCTTCAAGGATCTGCCATTTCCAAGTATGGGTACTCCTTTCATGCATTTATACAGATCAGAACCTCTCTATACTTCAATAGATGATCAATAAAATACATCACCCTCTGGCTAACTGGGTTTTAAATTTCCCTACTTGGATAAACTGGTTCTTGCTTGACAGTCATGAATGTCATCACCAGATTTGTTCTTGAAGTCTTTGCAGGCTTTGGACCTCCAAAATACTTTGTACTTTACTGGGAAACTCGGGATCACCTCTCTCTACATCATGATGAAATGGTGACTGTAAGTACTTCACCATTCTGTCTGCCCTTTTCTGGATACTTCAACTTATCAATATCCTTTTTAAATGGTGGCACCAAACATATATGACTCAGAAATGGTCTGTTGTATGAAACACTCATTCATCTCATACAGACATTGTAGACCATTTCCTCAACATTATTCAGATGTATCTATGTGTTCAGGGAAGAATTTTTTTCTCTTACAAATCTAATCATAGTGGTCTGTCTATATAACAATGCAGACATTCAAATGGGATGATCATTCCCATAGTGCCACTGAATATCTCAGATTAAAAATCATGGTTAGTCTAATGCTTAGGTCAAAATAGCAGAAAAGTGAAAGATCCAATTTTCATTTACATGAAACAAAACAACTGACCCAAGTAATTCGTCAACATATAGATGCTTCAATAGAATTGGTTTAAAGTTTTGGTGCCTGTAACATTAGACAATGTTCAATAAAGCTAAAAATACTCTGGATTCTAGGGTACCTATCTCCCACCTTCATTTTCTTGACATTAGAAAGAATTGAACATATTTAGAAAACTCTCCATTGTTAGAAGCTCAAAAAAGAAAAGAATGGAGTTATAGGCTTTTCTGTACTAGTATGACTCTGGTTAAGTCTTTAAGTTTTAAGTGATTTCAGTTTCTTTACCTGTAAAATGAGTGGGTTGATCTCAATATCTTCTGTCTCTATATTCTTGGATCCACCCCTTAAAGGAATTTTCTTTAATTTGTACAATGCCCAAATTCAATATAATTTAATTTAACAAGCAATTATTAAGCAAGACACTTGGGAGAGAAGAGGAAGGAGTGTGTGTACAAATATAATGTAAAAAAGAATAGCCCCTATTCTCAATAAGTTTATAGTCTACTAGATCTCAGACAATAGTTTTCTGAGTACTTAGCCTAGTTTGACATAGATTTCCAGTGGAAGTTTTTAATAAGTTTCAGTCCTTGCCCATATCAAGCTACCAAAAACAATAACTCAACCAGTTGAGTCATTTTGGTCACCTTGGCAATGATAGTGATCTCAAGATCCATGTCAATAAGACCCCCTTTGTTTGTAGATGTGGACAAAATGGCCATGTCAACCTTGTATAGTTTGGTCATTTTATACACAGTGACTCAGCACAGCTAAGTAATTTGTCCAAGATATAAGCAGAATCGTGCTAAAAGCCAAGGATCTCTACTCTCACCCTAAACAACACTTGCCTTTGTCTCTGCTGAAATACATTATAATTAGCATTTCTTCCTGGGAGAGATAGTAAAACAGAATGCAATTAACTGAAAAGAGACAGCAGATTTTATAGGAAAAAATAAAAAGCCTTTAAAGACTGACTAGACAGATGCATATTCAAAGGTAGCAATTTTGAGGTGGGACAGCCCTTCCTTATTTGGTAATAATGTTCTGAATGTCAGTGAGTTTAACCATAGTCTGCACGTATTTGTGAATATACCTTTTGTACACTGTTATCATGCTTGCTTATAAAATGCTGTTTACTGATTGGAGTGAGTCTATTTTCCAAGTGTAGCATGCATTTATATTCATATGCCCACTCCTAGTAGTATTGTATTGTGGTTTACAATTCACTGAGCACCCCCAGCTTCTAGAATCATTTTTACTATCTACAATTTTGGTAAAAATTAAAATTACCCAACTTGGGCAAGTCATATATACTATATCTTGGTTTTATTTATTGTTGTTCAGTCTTTATCACGTCCAAGTCTTCATGACCTCATGGACTGTACTGTCTTTGGGTTTTTTTGGCAAAGATATTCTGGAGTGGTTTGCCATTTCCTTCTCTAGTGAACTAATTTTTGTCAGAATACTCCACTGTCCATTTTGAGTAATCCTGTCTGCCATAACTTATAGTTTTATTGAGCCTATGCAAATCTCTCTGCCAGGACAAGGTAACAATCCAGTTTACTCATCTTTAAAATGGAAATGATAATCCATCTTCCTCACCTCTCCTATAAGAACGCTATGAATATAAAAGGAGGTGATTATACAGAGAAGGCAGAGGGAGCTGATTAAAGCACATAGTGAAGTAAGATAGGCTCCTAAGACATCTATACCAGAAGAAATTATGAGAGACTGGCCCTTAATTTGGATTTGTTGGTAGCAAAATCAATATTGGAATCTTGAAAAAAAGACTCTGGTTAAAGAATATGTCTGTCCTTCTCTTAGCACTTCAATCCATAACTTTCTCTGCCCTGAACACAGGGACTTTCATTCTGCAAACTGTCCAGAAGGAAAAGAAAAGTCCAGTCATAGAAAACTGGGGGAAAATGCTTGTGAGTTTGTAATAAAAGATCAAAAACCAATTGTGAAAAAACTGAAAGCAGATGTGGATTGCAAAACTGTATTGCTGGGAGAAGGGAAGCTTGGGAAAAAGAAAAGAAGGAAAATGGGCAATGCTTTTATCTTGTGGTGCAAGTACACCAGCCCAGAGATATACTTGGTTTTATTGAACAGGCAGAAACAGCTTTAATTTAAAGTTTGCTACACTACCATTCTCACCAATGGGCGCCATTTACTGATATGATTTTGGCAGTGCCTTGAGGACCACTGTGGATTGATGAATGTCCAGGTGCGTAGCTGAATTCTAGTCATTTGTGCACATAGGAAACTAGGAGAATGTTTGTGATTAGGGAAATCATGGAATTTATTTGTTCACACCATTTTTTCCCTTTATATGAAATGGAAAACATTAGCTTACCCAAAGCTTGCCTAAATGTTCTATTGGACTTAAGAGTTTTGTGAATATTCTTTATAATTAGAAATAGAACTCTTTTGCTAGTAACATCCATTCTCCCCATCCCATCTTATTCGGTTTAGAGTCAGAGAACCTGTAAAAGGTAATCTGATAGGAGTGAGGGAACTCAGGGTTTTAAAAACATACTCTAGCGAACAAATCTACCACCAAATGAGCTATTTTCCATGTTTAATGTAAACTCAGTCTATTTGAGCTATTCAGAACTAGGTTACTGAGTTGCCATCTGTATCAATCCCATTCCTGGATGTCATGCCCCTGTTAATGAAATCTGGAAGTGAGATTGTAAATGGACCTAGTGAATGGTAGATGTCAGCCATTGCGTGATGGGCAATCATCAATCATCCATTGTCAGTTATTTCTGTCTCAGTGAGTAAGCCTTTATTTAAAGCATAAAGTAAGAATGTTGCCAGACCACAGGAACAAGCCCTGAGCTGTTTGCAGGTGCTGCTATTCACAGCTGCCAATTAAACCCTGACATTTCCATAATGGCCATGAGGCAAAGCATATGCAATTGACATACACATTTTAAAAAAGAAAATCAATCTTAGATTATCAATACTCATGTCTTTATTTTTTTCCCAGGGATCCAATGTCCTACTTGGGAAATGGCTTATTACAAAAATAGGGAAAAAGAAGGAAAAGCAGAAAAATTGGGGTGAATCAAATTATCATGGATATACAGAGAATTCTTTCTACTAATTAAATTGAAGGGGGACTCTTAACTAAGAATTTCAATCTCATGTAAGGGAAGTCTTCCTATATAAATCAGAAAATTCTCTCTTTGGGGACTTATAGTTTTGAAGCATCTCTTTCTCATTTATTATTATTTTTCCAGTGTCTCCATTTACTCCTCCATTTTCCTTAGCCTGCAGTATTAGTTTGCCAACCTAATCTTTTGAATATTTTCTGACCATGTAAACATATTCAGTTTTCCTTATTAAAAACACATCAGGAATTACAACTAATAAATTAATATTGTATATGGGTATATATGAGAAGATATATTACCATAAATAAACAGTTTCAGAAAACCATATTTCTAGAGAACAATAAGCTGCTCAGGATTGCTTTTTGACATTTTTAGCTGGAAAAATGTAAAATTTTTCTAACAGTTCTCAGCTGTTTGTAGTTATTTCAAGGGTGTGTTCATCTATAAGTAAATACAGAAAAAGCAAGGCCTGCATTCACCTTTCCAGGGATATTTCATCACTTTCTAATTGCTTTACTCTGTTTTTCTGCCTGTAGCCAGCAAGAAAAAATAAGGTGAAATCCAGGGGCAGGCATGGATATTTTAACTGTATTATTTTTCCTCATCAGTTCTCACAGAAATGAAGATATTTACAGTCATATTAAGCCCATTTAAAGTTATCTCCTGAAACTATTATGAAAGTCTTATCATTGCTGAAATTATCTTATCAAACAAACAAACAAAAAAGAATGAAAATCCATTTTTTGATGTAAGAATATTCCTGTTTTCTATTTTCAGCAGTCATACTTCATTGCTTAATTCCACCCCCCATCTTCTGGACTTTGTTTTTTCTTTTCCTTTCCATCTGGCTGAGCTAACAGAGTTCCTTCCATGTTCTCTGAAATCCCCTATTCCCACTGATTTCAGGGACATCTGTTAGGGAGGGCAGAGTTGACAAACTCGGGGTCTCTTTCAAATAAACTTAGCTGATGGTTCCAGCAGGTGATTCTGTTTCTTCAGGGTGATAATTTTATTTTATTTTCTTGTTTTTTGAGGTGGGAGTAGGGATAGGAGAAACAGTAATGAGAAAACTGGCTTTTTTTTTTTTTTTTTTTTGAGATCTGAGTAAGCCATCTTTCATTTTAAAAGGAGAGATATTTTGTCATTATAACCTATATAAGATGTATTTCTTTTAACTGAACTTTTTATAACGGAATGTTTTAAAAATAGAAGCTATTATTACAATCTATCTGACATAATGAGTGCTGAAGGTTTGAGAAAATTTTTTTTTAAAAATTGTTACTGTATAGAAGATACAGTAGTATTTAGAAAAGGAAAGGATTATTAGGTCCTAGAGTTTGAGCTAAAAGGAAGTTGAGATATCATCTAGTCCAATTCACTCAGTTTAAGATAAGGGAACTGAGGAAGATCCCTAGGTAATATCATCTTTTATTCATGTTCATACATTACATAGTAGGTTCTCAATAAATGCTGAACTTAGGATGAGTGATATAAAACAGATCCTGCCATGGAATATATAAATACTATGTGTGCATATGTATATGCATATACATATATAGGTAGGGGTACCTACCTATTTGTACTATATACATGTGTGTCAATATCTTAACACATAAAGGACTTGTGATTTTGCCAGTATAGGAAATTTATATATATTATATATCATATATATTATAATTTATATACATGTCTATATATAATGCATATTATAATATATATATAATTCATATACATGTCTATATATATACATATATATTCCATAATTCAGTTCAATTTAATAACCATATATTTATTTAATAACCATTTATTAGGTACCTACTATGTGCCAGGCACTGTGCTAAGCAGTGGGGATACAAAAAGAAACAAAAGACAATATATTGACACACACTAATATGGGCTATAGCACTTGCTCATGATACATCATTAAGATGGAAATGTTATGGCCCATATTCACAAACCTACCCATTCATAAAAAAGTTATTCCTCTCCTTAAATGATGAGATAGACCTTGCCCAATCTTAATGAACAATCAAACCAACCAACCAACAGCATCAATACTCCTTGAAAAAGTGTTGACAACGATGCACAGCAGGTGCCTTTTCATGTAAGCTTAGCAGATTCGATATTACCAAACCTTAAGGTCTCTCTCTTCTACAAGCACCCTCTAATGAAGTCTGTTTTATTATTTTAGTTAGTTCACATCAGAAAGATAATCTGACTTCACTGCCATTGTACAGTGACAGTCTCAAATTACACTGACAGTCTCAAATACCTCCAGAATCTTACCAAGGGTCCTCTGTAGAGAGGTGAATTTCTACAGGTGGTTACTTAGCAGACATAAATTACTCTTGATAGGGTTTGAAAGTGACACTATATTGTTATCAGGATATATTAGTATTAATAAAACAATGGAACCTATGATTCTTTCCACATATGTGCACATGTAACTTGATCCTATTTCACCCACTCTACTTATTAAACTTCCTATTTCAATTTTTTTCCTGTTCCCTTGGTATCACAAGCCACCTACATCATCACCTTCAAATATCCCTTTCAGCAGAGGACCTCACCTCATAGTTAACTGAAAAAAATTGAGGTCCTTTATCACAACTACCTTTCCTCTTTCAAGTTTATTTCCCCTACCTTCCTTGCTCCTTTCTTAGAGCATGAGATAGAACTTTTTCTTACCAACAACAAGCTCTCTACTCGAGCCCTTGACCTTGTTCTCCTCCTCTAAAATTGTTGCTGCTCTCATCCTTCATTCTTGAAGAGAACCAAAAATATCAGAAGGGCCGTGTCTTAACTTTCAAGTGAATTGGATTTAAGTAAAAAAGAGCTGTGCAGAGTCATGAGTGCCACTCTCCCTTCACATCATATGTTTTAAATCAGTACTTGTTGACTGATTAGTTGAGCTCATGATCTTTGATATCCTATTAGACATTTACTATCAATGCTGTTTTTCTTGCTTCTTCAGGTTTCTTGTAATTAGCAGCTTGCTCTTCACGGATTCTTGTGTCTTTTCTCTCTTTCTCTGTATTTATGGCCCTTTAATTCACTTTCTTGCCAGGAAGTTCCTTCTGTATTATGAGAACCTGCATATCAATGAGCATAGGCTCTTTCTAAGTCTTAACCTTGGCTTCAGCACCTGCCTTAGGGAAAGCACTAGGCTAGGTGTTGGGGAGGCACAAAGTCTAGATCCAAGGCATGGTTTCTTCAAGGAACTCACAATCTAATTAAGTGATGAGAAGAAGATGACTATAGCACACATTATGACATGATAAGTTCTTAGACAGATGGTGCAGTAATTAGAGCACTGGAGTTGGAGCCAGGATGATTTGAGTTCAAATCTTGCCTAAGATAATTGCTGGGAACTCTGGACAGGTCATTTAACATTTCTTCTCAGCCTCAGTTTCTTCATCTGCAAAATGGAGATAGTAATCTTTATCTCAGAGTTGTAAGGATCAAATGTGGTGACATGTAAAATACTTTGAATATCTTTAAACTCTCTATAAATGCTAGCTATTATTATAGGGAAAATTATTACTAATATGGAGGAAGGGGACCAGGGAATACTTATTGGAGGAGGTGCAGGTTCTGTAATAATAATAATAATGTTACTGACATAATGCTTTAAGATTTGCATAGTGCTTTATAAGCTGTCTTATTTCATCCTTACAACAGCTCTGGGAGGTAGATGCTATTGCTTACTTCATTTTACAAATGAGAAAACTGAGATAGACAAAGGTTATGTGAGTTGCCCAGGTTTACACAAGCTGGTTAATGCCTGAGGATGGATTCAAATTCAATTCTTCCTGACTCTAGGGTCCAGCATTCTATTTGCTACACTACCAGCTGTTCGGAGATGATAGGCTGAATATTTCTCTTGCTTGTTCTGATCATGAGTAACAAGTTGACTTCAGATTGTCTGCCTCTTAAAGGGTGCCTGAGAATATATATTTTTCCCCAAGTATTAGTATTTTTCTCCATAAGAAGATACTTCCTCTCCCTTCCCTCTCCGCATCCTGGAAATCCATGATAGAATAGATACACTGATACACCTGATGGAAAAGTAGAGCTTTGACACCATAGTCTCTCATCAGCAGAATATCTCAGAACCTTAGATAGGAAGCAGCTTCAGAGGCTTATTGCTGTAACACACTTTGGAACAAGACTTCCTTCCACAATATCCCTGACAAGTAATTATCCAACTTTTGTTTGCAACTTTTCGGTGATGGGTAACATGTAACCTCCCAAGGTAGACCATTCCATTTGGGGAGAATTCTTATTAGGCAGCTTTTCCTTTAAGCCTAATTCATCTTCCATCTGACTGTTTTTCAAAGACTCAAAGATAGCTCTCAGAATATTTCTCAGGAAGAGATATTCTCCCTCAGTCTTCTCTTCTTCACTCTGAGCATCCCCATTTTTTTTTGAACCAGTCTTCATATGGCAAGAAATTAATATTTCACTCACTTGTTTTTATCTGTTTCTAACTAGCATCATCATTGGAATTCTTAACTTTGGGATGCTATATTTCAAATATTTTCAAAGCTGAAACACACAAACCCTTTCATTTCCTTTCTGCCTACTTCCAGTCCCATACATGGAAAGCCACATATTATGCAAGAAATTAATCATATCAGAGCAAAGTAGCTACTGAAAAATTGCCAAACACCATAAACATTGGTCAAAATGCAGTCCAACCATTTGCACACAGAATAATTGAAGCTATGGATTCACTGGGGTAACTAGCAACTTTTCATTATGAATTATAAAGCTTTTCAAACATAAAATGATATCTGAGAGGAGTGCATTACCTAAAAGGTTTCGATAAGCAATGAAAGGAGCTTTAAAATATGCAGGAGGGATCAATCATCCAGATGTCTAGCGTTACTTATACTTTGTGGCGTCACACACATTCCTTGATAAACAATGTCCCATAACCTCTGAGCATTCCCATTATTTTCTTCAGCATCCAGACATAAGAAGTGACAAAAATGTCATATGATGTTTTATTTACTGATATAAAACAAGTTCTACTGGAAGTAGGCATTCCACGACAATGGAGGTTTATGAAGCCCATTTCCCAGCACAAAAATGATTCACTTTGTTCAAAGAAGATATAAAGCCTGTTGTCCGTGATGAATTTTAATTGAAATGTTACTCACTGAAGGCATTAATTTCTTCCATTTAGGAGCCGACAGACCCTGCTTCCAAGACTGAAGGACAGCTGCTTGAACCCTGGAAAGGGGGGAGTTGGGGAGTCCAGTCAAGCTTTTTGACACTTGAAGGGCAGAGATACCTTTCTGTTATTCTGGCCTCACCTGCCAAAATTAACAATGAACTATCTTTTATTTTCATCATTTTCCCTAATTCTAAGAGAAAACTAGGGCAAGGAAGAGGGGGGATGACTCTTGTTTTCCTCTGTCCTGTAAAAAAAAAAATGGGAAAGGAGGAAGGGGAAGAATTGTGGAGTGGAATGGAACAAGAGAAATGGTAACAAATAGCTCCCTGCCTGGCATTTACTATGGAGCACTAACTGAGGGCTGGCACTTCATTTCTCACCATTGAAATTTTATTGAAGATAAGATGCTAGATGCAGCAGGGTGGGATATAAAGCAGCCGACAAGATCGGATGCAATTACCAATTCCGTTCTCAGGGACAGAAAAAGCTCCTGGAAAGACTGCTGGGTATGAATGTGTTCTATCGGCATTTCTTAATGCTGGCAAAACTGAGCTCTAAAAGGAAGGGCATGACAAAATGGCTCCCAAAGAGGTTAAAGAAGGAAGACGATTTATGGGAGCACAGTTCCAGGAACTGGTAGTTCCACAAAGGATAAAACTCATTTATAAGCCCTCATGTGATTAAGTAGACAATTTCATTTAGTAAGGGTTCCAAGAGAAATTTATTTACACTCACAAAACTGCTTTGGTTCAATATAACAAGCTGGCACTTTTCTCCATACATTACTACTCTCCACATCCTTATACTCCAACCAAGCTAAGACTATTTGCCCTCACTATGCACTTTCTCTGGCCTCTGCCTTTGCTTAGGCTGCTCCTAGGGTGCCTGTCCTAGGGAATTCCTACTCATCTTTGAAATGCTACCTCCTCCAAATTCTCCCTGATGCCCTCAATCCCTAATGCCCTTTCTTTAGAGTGGGGAGTGTAGTTTAGGTATATATGAGGGTTTCAGTCCCACTCCAGAGACTTCCTTGCACTGGGGATTTTAAGAGTCTCTTGCAGAGTCTCTTTGAGTCTCGGTTTTTCTTATCTGTAAAATGGGATTAACTTTAACAATCTCAGAAGGTTAAGTTAAGAAGCTTGAACAAGAATGAATGGAAGTGCTTTGCAAATTTTAAAGTACTATATACTTGTTACGCCCCTGATTTACTTATATGTTGTATTGTGGTGTGTCAATTTATGTATATAGCATATAGTCTCACTAGACTAATTGTAAGCTCCATGAAGTCAGGATCAATGTATCTAATATTCTCTCTTCTTTAGAACTTGGAAAATGAATTCAGTCATGGAATTTAATCCAATTAAGTATACTGATATGCTATACACTCAAGTCTGGACTTAAGTAGAAGAGAAAAGTGGTTAGAGAGATTATTTGCATTTTCTTCAAAGAGGAAGAGTAATGGGCACTTATTCTTCACAAAATAACTAATCCAGAGTAGAATAAAAGCTCCCAGAGGACAAGGACTTGTTTCAGATTTTATCTTAATATACTCACTGCCTAGTACAATGTGTTATATACATAATAAGTGGTTAATACTTATTTGTTGAATTGATTTAATAGATATAATGGATGCTTAGTTCCACTCAATTGTGAAAATAATTAAATCCTGCCTTTATTCAAAAGAATAGGAAGGTAATGATTTCAATAGTCAAAAGAAAATTTTTGAAGGTCTAATCTATTGAAATCACATGAACCAAAATAGATGTTTAAAGTATACACGAAATCTCCCTTTTGCCCCCACCTCTGTCTGTATCTAAGGCAGTTGGTGGAGCAGTGAACAGAGCACAGGGTTGGAGTTGAAAGACTGCAATTCCTGAATTCAAATGTTCTGACACTGTGTGTCTGTGTAGCTGTGTGACCCTGGACAAATCACTTAACCTTGTATGTCTCAGTTTCCTCTTCTGTAAAATGAGTGGAGAAGAAAATGGCAAACCACTCCATTATCTATTTTTGCTAAGGAAATCCTAAATGGGATCACTAAGACTCAGGCACAAGTGAAATGACTGAGCAATATACAACCTCTGCATCTGGGAATGTACTTTACTGTTGGTTTTTCCCCCATCTGCCCTATAGCTTTAGCTTGCAAGAAAACTATGAGTCCAACAATATATAAAAGATCACCTGACTGTAACCTGAAAAAGCAACAACCAAATTGTATTGCTCCCATCACCTGACTGTAACCTGAAAAAGCAACAACCAAATTGCATTGCTCCCTCTGCACTCATGAAGTGCTTTATAACCCTACATGCCACTGTCCTTAGTGCAGAATTGGGCTTTAGGCAACATTTTCCTCCTGTAAGTAAAACAATTGGACATAATCATCTTCTTTCTTCCCTTCCTCCCTTTCTTCCTTTTTTTCTTCCTCTCTCTCTCTCTTAAAAACAAAACAAAACAAAACACCAACAAGTTGTTTTATATGTAGGCCTCTATTTTCTTCCCAGCTTTTTCATATATATATAGTTATGGATACAAATATAAATTATATAGACAACTATAGATATAGAAATAGATAAGCATATATGCCTATGTACAAAGATATATTACTCTGTATTTACATAAATAAAGATACTTCATCTATATGCAGTTATATGTACATCTCACTCATCCAGAGATAATAAACACAGAGAATAGTTTGGAGTTTGCTTGGGTGATTTTCTTTACGTGTTTTCAACTTACCTAACGGCAAACCTCACTTCATTCTACACTACTCTAATTAATTTGACAGGACTGGAAACTTGTTCTTCCCGTTCACACTTATTATTCATCTCTTCAAAATGCCCTGTAGGGAGGATGAAGCACAATAAAGTCACATTTACCAACTCCCTCAATGCTAAATCCGCCTTTTAGGCTGACTCTGCACAATACTGGCAGGGAGAAGATCTGACTTAAGGGCAGCGAAAGAAAAAATGACATTTTCCAAAGCATTGCCTATTTAAACAAGAAGAACAGGTCTTGAACAAGAAAACTATGTCCTTTTTGTCTCAAGTTGTGCACTGGGCTCCAGGGATTCCAATTTATTTCTTCTGTATCTGAAATCTTTGCTCTAGCCAAAGAAAACAAGTGACCATTTTTGACAAGACAAACAGTCCACAATGATGTGTGTGTGTGTGTGTGTATGTGTGTGTGTCTGACAATTTCATAACAGTTCTTTTCATCTTTCCATCATCTGACTTAAAACATCATCATATAATATAAAGCATGTCAGGTATTTCATGAGGTTACTACAAAGAGATACCCATAAATATGCTAATGATCAGGGGAAAACGTTTAAATTTGGGAATATCCTTAGCAAAATAAGTATAAGTAGGCAAAGATTGGGGGAGAGGGAATGTTTAAAAGGATGCTGTGTTCCCTTCCCCCCACCTCTTATTTAATTAAATAATGGGAAACTCCCTCCACAAATGTAGACAATTGATCTATAATTTAAAGAATTGTCTGGGGACATTAAGTGGCTAAATTACTTTCAGAAGATTATAGATTTAGACCTGGAAAGAACCTTAACAATCATGTAGTATATGTGAAGGAATTGTGAACTAGAGATGTTTAGGTCAGATGTCTGAATCACATGGGTAATAAGTAGGAGAGCTGGAATTTGAATACAGCTCCTGATTGCAGATCCAGGGCTTTTGTCCACTCATAAAACTGGGATTTTGTTCATAGGTTTCCTTGTTCTAATAGTTGCTCTAGACTACACTATCTCCATCATCCACCATTATTATACTTCTAGAATGTTAAAAAAATAAATAAATAAACACAAAGATCCATTTATTACCCAATTTAAGAGTAGTCCTGTATTCACTATCCCATGCTACTTCTCAAAGTTTGCATAAATGCATAATTTAAAAAATAACTAAGTTTTTTTTTTTTTTTTTTTTTTGCATTCATCATTGAAATACCTAGAGGGTTTCTTATTCCTAATAATACAAAATGATCAGTTAAGACTATTGATTGCCTTCAAGCTAATAGGTTGCTAATAAGAAATAGTCAGATTTTTTTCTATTTCTACCAGAAATTTCTAATGACCACCAATGGCCATCACTCTGCTTTATGGCATGTTGTATAAAAGTCTTTGCATGTATATATCTATGATCACATACTCCCTCTCTCACATATGTATCCATTTTTGTATTTTTCTATAGGTTTCTCTACTCAAGACAACGTAGGCTCTACATGTTATGGCAGATAAATTTATCCATAGCATACTAGATGGCACATAAAAGATAGATAATTAAGGAGATTGTTAGATATTTTGACCTGCCTAATGCTTTGTTAATTTTGTGTCCACTCAGACATATTTTATTCCTTTTTTCTTTATTACATAAGGAAGATGGTTCAGGGAACTAATTAATCCTTAAAAGAACAGCTGATCTATCTTGTTGTTAGCGATCCATTTTTAATTGTTCATTTTAGTCAAGCATCATTTGAACACAAGTCAATTTGCAATTTCATTAGAGTACAGAAAAGGCCTGGGGTCTATTCCTGCTTTTTTTTTTTGTTTTGTTTTGTTTTGTTGTTGTTGTTGTTGTTTTTTAAGGAAGAAAGTTTCTGGCAAAAATTTATAAAGAATGTTAATCTTCTAATTAATTTTATGTATCAAGAATTAATGTGTCCTGCTATTTAAGCAGAAATCATCTTGCCAAGAAATGCATTTTGTCATACCTTTCCCTGCAGGAAAACCTCTTTACAAGCTTTGTGGCAAAATACCCTGGCAACTAATGAAACCTTTGAAGCAACATCCACAGGCCATTTGCTTTGATGACATCATGAGCTTCTCCCCCCATCTAACCCCCTACTCCACTCTAGTCCCATTGTAAGTCTAGTACACATGCTGTACTGCCTTTGAAAACTAATCAATACAGTAAGATTTGTCAGGTTGCAGCTGAACAGGATCACATCTTTTAACTCTTTTCTTGGTTGACTTGTTGTACACATTTTTAAGTTAAACCTTATGAAGGGAGTTGGATAAGTTATATTTACCATATTCACAGGCGTACTAGTGTGACATGGCTCTTTCTTCCGTATTTTAACATCAAAAGCTCATAATCTGTGTAAGTTAACCTTCCATAAAACTAAAATTATATGGTCATCATACATAATCTGTTGATTGATTACAGCTGTCAAAAAGTCACAAATAGTGAATGTTTACCAGAGTTGCCCCATGAAATTATTACACTCCCCCAACCCAATCAGGAGAAAATAGACGGCTTATGTTCCTAGGTTAGAAGACTAAAAGAGGCAGGATTTCTTTGTGAGTTTTTGCTCTTTTAAAAATCAATGTTAAAACCTTTAGGCCTGATTTTTCATTTCAATGTCTTTATGTCATGTGCCTCCACCATACCTCGCCTAATTTAATAAGATGCACGCTAAGGAAGTACTTACGTTACTTATCAAGGGTTTCAGATGACACATTATTATTGGACTCAAAAGTCAATATTTGCTAATCATGTTAGTACAGGAACTGTTCCAGGCCTACAATGCTTAAATTGTAAAGATATTTAAGATTAATTAAACCCGTTCCCCCTTCTCTCAGGCATCTTTCTTCTACCTCCTTGGAATGGGTATGCTATCCTAAAAAAAGCAAATGGCCCAAAATTTACAGGAGGTCTTTAGACCTCTATTTATATCACTGTCCTTAGGGTTTGATTTTGCACTTTGGCCATGGTTTGAGGAACACTAGCATGTTTTGAGAGCAAAGTTCACTGATTTCCTGTAGCTAATCAGAGAAGAATGACCAGCTCTAAACGTACGAACATGGAGTCTATTATTTTTTATGTCAAGGCAATGTCGAAATAACATATGGCCTGGTTGTCACCCTTCCTCCCCTTTTTCTTTTAAATATGGTAAATATGGGTAAACTTGAGCCATCTGAAATTTAAAGACTCAGTACCTTTTGCTCAGAATAAGCATAATGGGGACCTGTGACTGACTATGGGCTTACAACATGACTTCCTGAACTCCTCACCTCTCTCATTTTTATTCTCTGATCAGAGGCAGCTGATTATTCAAAGAGTCCTGTTTGTCTTTAATTTAGACTATAAGACCATGGGGTGGGAATGATTTTTCATGGTTCATTCTGTACAGAATCTAGCACCTTGTTTGGATTGAGTAACAATGATATGAAAGTGTGAAGTCTTATTCCTATGAAGAAAATTAGCTCAGAGCCTCTCAGGGTAGCAGTTTTGACACAGAGCAGCTGTTAGCTCAGCTCCCTCCAGGGAAAAAAAGCTTATGAATTAACCCAATATGATACCCAGGATATATTTATAGGTAGTTAGTGAAAACAGTAACACTCTGCAAACTGAATATCTCCAACAGGAATCAATATAGTCTTACTAATCCAGTTATAAATGCATTGACTCTGGAGTATGTCCTCAAATACCATATGCAAGCATGTGAACATTCAGAAAGGAAGAGACTAAAACCTTAGACAGTCACATTATTCTCTGTTGCTCTCAAATCAGTCCAGAGGAGTTAGGTAAAATACTCTGATGCATATTCTACATAATCAGAATGACACGTTCTATTAATATTCCAATTACTATTGAACTATTAGTCAGTCTCTGTTAGCAGTGACTGAGTCTAGTGTCTTAGAGCCTCCAAGCAGCAATTTGGTATCCTTGGGTCATCTTTTGTATTCATTCAATTTAAAACCAGACAATTTTCCCTTTAAAGCATTTTTATTAAACATTATTTTATGCATGGATTTAACATCCTAATTGATTTAGGTGGAATTTCAAAATGAGTTGCAAACTCCTTTGTTCTTTTTTTCCCCAGTAAAATAGGTCAGTAGCTGTGATCTTATTTATAAATTTAAATGTCAATTTTTAGTATTTTGAATTATTATTAATAATGATAGTTATTCATATTGATAAAAAGCCTCTGTCTATACTTGTAAAAACTAGGAATCAAATCATTCAGTATAATTAGTCTGGAAAAAGAATTGACTCAATTTTGTGAATATCAATTCTGACCAGCCCAAACTTGGGATGTATTTTTCTACTTTTTTTTATAAACATAGCTACATAACTAAACATTTTCTAACTCTAAGTTTTCTACTTTTGAAAGTTTCTTAATAACAGGAATTTTTCTTTAGCATTACAGATAGAATAAGACTTCATGGACTTTGCCTACATGAGATAAAATATAATGAATTAGATTAACAAATTGAGAGGAGACCCTTAGAGCAGGAAGGAGTCTTTGGATATCATCCGATACAACATCCTTATTTTACAGATGAAGAAACTGAGGCTCAGAGAGTTTAGATAATTTATGGGAATATAGGATTTCCCCAAGGTCTGGAGCAGAGGTGTTAACTGGATTTTTAAAAAGTCTCAAGAAGGAAACAAGATTAAAATTTAATTGAGAAACATTTAACAAAGAAAAAATTGAAATGCAATAAAATATAGATGATGTTAATTTGTGGTTTTCTAAGTTACTTTTCTATTTGAGTTTGACACTATAGGCTTAGAATTAGTCTTGAGAGGTTGACAGGACAAAGTTGTCTAAAGCTCATGAGCCCCCAACATGTTCCCCTTATCATCATTATTTGTGGATATGTCAGATTTAATAGTATTTAAAAAGAGTATTTACAAATTGGTGTAGTAAAAACAGTTGGTACAGAACATCTCTCTCTTATTTTAACATATACTGTCCCCAGAAAATCTACAGAAGCATGTTTGGCAAAATCCATAGTGCCAAGTCCTGAAGACTCTTTAATGATTTTAGGGGATTTTTCATCATCCTGTTTGAATGCCTTGAATAGTGCCTTATATTACTTTCAGAAAAGGTTTATGTGGCACAGTTTGTGATCAAAACCAGTAATTAAAATTCTACCATACTTCCTAATACAACGGAGATGCAATTTAATAAATATCATTTTACAAAGCCTTCCCCAATCCAAAGTAATGTAAAAAAGAAAAGTTAAAGAGAAGAAATTTAAATCTTCATTTGTCCCATGGAAAGCCTAGTTCCCTTCAATATTCCCTAAATACATGGGACTATCTACATAGGGGTTAAGGATCTGGGGTTGATGACTGGAAATCATCTCCTCACCCTTCAGGTGACAAACCAAATTAATTTCTCTTGGTGCTTGCATAGCAATATGCCGTCACTGGCTCCAGGGGGAGTGAGATTTTTACCCTTTTCCTATCTCATTGAAGGGATATATGAGGGAAAAATAGAAATTATAATTCTTTTTCAAAATGTTGATGGAATCATCTCCAGCCATCTGATTGTTAAATATTACATCCTGTTTTTTGAATATTACAAAGTCTTAAATCTTTATTGAAGGAGAAATCAAATTTAACAAACTATGCAAAGGGCAGTAAACCAGACACTTAATGCAGGAGTTATACATTATGGTCTGCAGGCCAGATCCAGTCTGTTACTTGTTTTTTGTATAGCCCATGAGCTAAGTATAGTTTTTACATTTTGCCACATGAAAACAATCAAAGGACCAAACTTGGCCTTTGGGACATAATTTGTTAACCCCTGCACTAATCCACTGTTGTAACAACTCTTGTTGTCCTTAGATAAAAGACCCTTCAATTTTGTCTAAAAGGACTTTATTTATAATAATAAAAATATTTGGTTACTTATCTTTTATCTTTTGCACTTAAATAAGGAATGTTTTCTTATTCTCACAATAAATTCTATTAGTTACATTCCAAATAGACTCCCTTTCTCCTTTGGCTGATCATACAACCTTTCTCCCCGTCCCATTCCAGCAAAATGCTTTACTTACTTATTCTGACTTGCTGCAGAATATTGTTGATTGTGTGTTATACATGAACCTGAAAGGTTGCAAAAACAAAAGATGTATCCTAGGAACTGAAGTTTCTGTTCATTCAGTAAGAGCAATTTTCCTCAGCAGATGGATAAATTACTTTCAATTGGGCTTGCTATCTGTGATCCTTACTCATCAGACACTCACTATTGGGGTTGCCTTTCCCAAGATATTCCATTTTTTGTAATCAAGAAAATTACCCAACAGCTACCTCCATTCTGGAGTCATCTGTATATCAAGTACTACAACAAAACTAGAATTCTCCAGTTTTAATTATTAATTAATTTGAAAAGAAAATCGAGGTTTCTAGATCAGAAGTAAAACTTTGTCACAATGGAGATTTTAGAATAATGTAGGGCTTTTTCTGCAGGCATTAGAAACTTGTGGTATATTGAATATCACCTATTCATGCTTGTGGTGAGAAACCAAAATTCTTCCATGATTCCTACTGTAAATAATCCATTCACTTGAGTATATACAGCATTTTTAGGTAGTTCTTTCTTCATAGGGCACACCAAAATTTCACCATAGGTATTCTCCCTGGAGGTTCAGAAACATTTTCATTTAGTCTGTATATCAAATGATGCCTGAAGATCTCTGGATCTGCGCCATTTTAAGAATGATCCAAATGGAGTTGATAAGGACAAGGAGTTTCTTCAACCTCTTTTCTTTTTACTACATTCATTCAATTAATATATTTATTATGTATCTTTTATAGGGTCCTGGATTTCAGGTTGGAAGGTCCCTGGAGGCTATTTAGTCTTATCTAATGATTTTACAAATGAGAAAATTGAGAGCTAGGAAAGAGAGAGGGCATTGGGGAATATAAGGATTAAAAAAATGAAACAATCCATACCCTCAAGAAGCTTATATTCTCCTTTTTGAAAACATGAGAAGTATTTGTCTGTAGCTTTCAGAATTCTGTAGGAGCAAAAAGATCATGGGTAATTTCTTTACTTTTGGACTTAGAGGAGGACAGAACTGTTGGAATTCATGTGGTTATTTACTGTACAAGGTACTCCCATCCTCTACTCAGTCATCAAAGTAATCTTTCTAAAGCACAAGTGTGACTATGTCTCCTCTCCCCATTCCATGCCATAAACTCCAAAAGTTCCCAATTAGCTCTAGCATCAGATACAAAAATCTCATATTTGGCTTCTACGGTCACAACCTGACACTCTCCTACCTTTCCAGTCTTTCCACTTTAGTCACCTCTGCATACTTTATGATCCAATGACATTGACCAACCTGCCATTCCTCAAACACAACATTCCATTTCCCAATTTCATTAAATTATACTAACTATCCCCTACGCCTGGAATGCCATACCTCTCAATTTCTGTCATCCCTGGCTTCCTTCAAGATAGTATGAATCCCACCTTCTTTAAGAAGCCTTTTATTATATTCCTTCCCCCTCTCAATTAGAACTCTCCCCTTCAGATTACCTCTCATTTCCTTTGTATGGGTGTGTAGTTATTTTCATGCCATCTCCTCCATTAGAATATGAGCTTTTTAAGGACAAGGATCATCTTTTTGTTTTTGAAAAAAAAAATCCCAGATGCTTAGGGTAGTGTCTTTTATATAGTGATCATTGAACAAATGCTTGTGATTTATTGTTGTTTTTGATGAAGTTGATGATGATGATGGAACATAATTTGAAAAGGATCAAAAAAATCTTCCTGGATCTCAATATTCAAATTTTCTAATTCTATGATTCAATAGCATCACCTTACAAACTCTGCCTTATTAGTTTCATTAACTAATGCAACTGAATCTATCCCAACTTCATTAAATGTTTATCTAGTCTCAGAACATTTATAATTGCACAAATAGCTCTATTCCTTATTTTTTCATCTCCCCTAACAAGTATTATTAATATGAAGTTGTAACTTCAAGGATTTAAAAAACAACAACAACAACTTATCCTATAGAATTCCATCTGGTTCATTTTGATGTTAGGTGTATGAGGACCATTGTGGAGCATAGTTCCTTTAAAAGCTTTCTGACTCTTAAAAAGCCTTAGCAAATAAAATTTAAAAATTCAAGTCTCAACAGGTTTACATTGTGAATGCTTGTTCAAAATCTGTGACTCACTGGCTGTAGAAGGTGACCTTTTTAGGCTCCTGGGTAATGTGCTCTGCTTCACTTCAACACTTATTCTAAAACAGTTTGAATCAACTCCCAGATAAAGCTTATTTTTAATAAAGCAGGAGAGATTTAAAACATTAAATAAACACTAAGCACTCCTTTTTCCAAAGGGACTTTCAGTTCACCTTCCTTTCTGATATATTTAAATATTTAAATGGGAATCAGAAGCTAAAATTCCAGAAAACTATATGAAGAGTAAAAAAAAAAAAAAAAAAAAAAAAAGAATAATAACTATATCTATTGCTGACTCTTGACCTGATATGGTGTCACACAGAAGATTTGGCCATAGGTCCAAGGTAGAGCATTTAATAAAAAGATCTGACTAGAAGTGAAATATAAATGGTGCATATAAATGTTAACTTATATAATTTGAGATATATATGATGTTAAGACTGCCACAAAGATTAATTATTTCTTAACATTCATCTGGAGTCATAAGGAGAAAAAAAGAGGCAAATATCAACCAAATAGGCCTAGAGCCTTCCATATAAAAGTACAGGGAACTTCTTTATTCAGTTTTAAAGTCACTTTGATATATGGGGAACAAAGGTAAAAAGAAGTTCAATAATCCCCATGAAGATCTGAAGTAATACATTAGGGAAAACACAGAATATACTACAAATGAATGGGCCTTCAACTCTGTAATATCTTGAACTACTTAACAAGGTGTCATAGAAAGGAAAACTTTTCAGGGCAATCCAATGAAATAAACGGTTAAATAATCTAACATAAAAACTCTTAAATAACAAACAATTATGAGCTGCCTGTGTCACCACTCACTCACAGTGGCAAGCATGAGTCAGAAGAAATTATTTCAGCTCTGTTGAAGAGGAGCCATGTTTGGAATAATGCGTTCAATTCTGGTTGACTTATTACAAATAAGGATATTACAGAAAATGAGGAGTTCCAGCAAAAGACAGCCAAAGTTATTCAATGACTCAAAGAAATTAATTATAGAGAAAGGCTAAAGAAACTAGGTGTGCCTCTGATGACCTCACTGAGGTATGCAAAGCTGACAGGAACTTGAATGATGGGGGCCCTAAGGGCATTTGGGATTTATGACAAATACAGGGAAGGGGTACAAAAGACCTTGAGAGGGTCAAATCTTAGAAAGAGTTAGGTGGTAAATAGGTTCACAAGAGTTCTTTCCACATTTTCTTGCTATTTATTAATACAGGAAAGAAATGATTCTGAGACAATATTAAAATTAATGCAAGCATTTAAAATATAGAACAGACCAAAAACTTAGCGGACGATAAATGTTGGCAGGCATAAACTATAAATCACTTTGGATGGACAGACTAAAAAAGGTTACAAAGCATAGACTTCTTTCTTTTGGCTCTGAGTGTCCAGTTTATTTGAGGTAAAAAAACAAAAACAACAACAGCAACAACAACAACAAAACAACACAACATATAATCTTTTTAACTGGTCTGTCATCACATTATATTTAGTTTTATTTTTTAAAAATTGCATTGATGCCTTTTGTGGTTTACACAAGTATTTTTTTCCTATTAGTCCCCTGTCTTCCATGCCTCCATCTACCCCCCACTGTACCATCTCTCATTGTAAAGAGAAAGATTCAAACAATTTTGAGCAACAGCATTACCATGACTATATTGTGTCAGTCTATATCCAGGGTCCTTTGCTTCTGAGAAGAAGGAAGTGTATTTCAATCATTTTTTTTTATTTGTTTGTTTGTTAGTTTTATGTTTGAATAAAGGAATGGTGGTAGTTCTTTTTGTGGCTTTACTGTAACTTACTATTATCATTCCTGTTCACACAATATATTAATAATATGCCAAATTTAAAGCTTAAGAAACTCAGCAGTTCCTTATCACTTTCCAGGTACCAAAGTTCAATTGTAATAAGGTCAATTTTTATGATTCTCAGGGTCAGTGAGATGCTTAGGCTTCAGTGAGTAAAAAAACTTTGAAAATAAAGTGACATAATGTCCTTAAGCAGCTACTCTTTTTTTCCCTTCACATTTAATTTATTATAATAACTTTTGCTCTGGGTTCAAAAGAAAAATACAGAAGAATTTCTCTGGGCTTAGTGGGGCATGCTTTCAGAAGGTTGTTTTTTGACATAAAGACTTTGGGAAGTGTGTGCAAAAAACTGATAACAATGCAGAGGGTGATATGTAGTGGAAACAAAGGTGCTATGATAATTCAGATCAGGGATAAAGTATTCCTGGAGTGAGAGAGTGAGGCTCATGAAAAGCTTCATGCAGGATGTGGTATTTGAGCCAAATCTTGAAAGATGGCAAACACTTGTCTAGAACAAAGCTTCTTAAACTGTGGGTCATGACCCCTTATGGGATCTTGTAACTAAATGTGGAAATCTTGAAATTTTGATTTATTATCAGTAAATGCTTGATTTGTATACCTGTTTTATGTAACCTATATATCTGGGGTCATGCACAAATTTCTTGGGTGAAAAGTGGTAGTGAATAGAAAAAGTTTAAGAAGTCCTGTTTTTGAGAAGTATATATGAAACTGTGAGTCAGAAGCAGATTGTGAGGTGCTTTGTAGTATATCCCCAGGGACTAGCATGGTACCTTAAATACCCCCACACATAATACACATATATATATATATATATATATATAAATATAAATATATTATATATATAATAATAATATATATGTATATACACACATATGTGTACACAAATATGAACACATATATATTGTGTTTTTTTTTAAATGGTGCATTTAGAGAATATGATGACATTAGCTTCCTATTCCAGAAGATCAGGAACCAGTGATCCAAAATAGGGGGCTCTTTTTGCCATGGGCACACTGAGAGATTCCAGAAAGACCCAAGTTTTCTGTTTACAGAGTTGAGAATTCTGTCCATTGAGGTCTGACTAGAAGGGAGAAAGGAGGAAGAGAACTCATGGAAATGTCTGTGCTTTTCTCTGTCTGCATACCGATTGTTGTCTATAAGCTCATAATATACAAGTCTCAAGGTCTATAGATTGACCATGGTCAGAAGCCAGGAAGCTTAGGTTTGGTTAATTGTAATACTCAAAATATATGTCCATATGATAGTAGGATGATAGTATCATTAGCAGCACACAATCTCAGAGCTGGGAAGAACCTCAGGGTTTATGGACACCAAAACAAAACTGAACAAGAATGCCCATTATGGCAATACCTGATAGCTAGTTTTTACTTTGGTAGTTGTGTGGAAGGTAGATTGAAGTAGACATAGACTTGAGACAGGGAACAGAACTTGGAGGATACTATAAAAGTATAAGAGGTGAAGAGAAAAAGAGAAAATTTGAAATGGGATATAGGAAAATGTCTGTGTGAAAGGGGAGGAAAAATGTACAAGGGATGTAGAGGTAGAATAGATAAGACATCAACTTACAAGATATGAGAAGTGAGGGAGAAGGAAGAGTAGAAGATGAATCGTTCTTTATTTTTACATTAAAACTTTTCTACCATTAAAAAAAAAAGAACACTTCATTCTCCCTAATAACTTAGACAATGTAGAGGGTTACTGACTTTTTATTCTGTGTGATAGATTAATCATTATATACCATGAGCATAAATGGCAGTTACTTAACTGAAGCAGAAAGACAAATATCATGGATGTCATGATGATCTTAACCCAATTTCCCCACTCCCCCCTTTCTGTTCTTGTCTTTTTATTTGCTACTAGTTTTAGAGACAAACTCCCCCAAGAGAAATATTGAGGCATATGTCTGTGGGGGGTCCTCAATTCTATAGCTGCCATTCTTGTTCTCACCTCGTTAGCACCTTCTCACCTCATTAGCACCTTGACAAGCACATCCACCTTCCATTCCCTTATTTTATCAACTTCCTTCTCTTTTTCCTCCACTAGAGTAAAAGTTTTCTATGCTATCTCAAACTGTAATTCTTGTTTGTGAGGATCAAATGACATAATATTTGTAAAATGCATAGCACATAGTAGGTGCTTAATGTTTTCTCCTCTTCCCTCTTCTCCCCAAAACACATGACTTCACATAAATCTTTTAAAGAGAAGAATTTTTGTGTATTAGTTGGACTACTGAACTTGGGGTCAGAAGAAACCTGTGTTCAAAATCTGTATCCCTCAATCCCTCAAACTATGGTAAAGTCATTTAATTGGTCTGGTTTATTTACTTCATTGTAAAATGAAGAATAATACCTGTAGTATCAACCTGAAAGATTATTGTGATGCTGGAATGAAATAATGTATGTAAAATCCTTGCAAATTCTGAAGCACTATTCAGTCAGTTGTTAGCATTATAGAATAGTGGAGGGACTCAATATGCTGATAGCATTTTTTTCTAGGATTTTTAATGTATTTTTTTAGAGTCCAGTGAAACCCTGTCCATCTGTGATTTTTGGCTCTTGCTATGTAGCTGGCTGTGCCCTTCTCCTATTACATAATTAGTGAATATCATTTTGGCAATTTCTTACTGTAGGTTGGCCCACAAATCATAGTTTTCTACTTTACTTTCTAATAAAAGTTAAAGGATATTTTTACTTAACATTTAAGTAGTGTTTGGGAATTACCTGTGATTTTTAAAAAATGCATCCTTGTCCCTGATAATACTGATAATATATTGGGCCTTGTGCCTACCTGCCCATAATTCCAGCAACATGGGGGATTGGATCAACAGATCTCTTGAGTCTGGGAATCTTGAGCTACAGGGGGCTGAGTCGATCAACTTCCTATCAACATGGTGAGCTTATAGAAGCCAGTAGGTTTGAATTGGTTCAGGTAAGAAAATGCAACAGCTCAAAACTATTGTGTTGATCACAGTGAGATTTCTTCATGTATGGCTGCTATATTTCTGGTCTGGACAAGATGAGGAAACCCATTTAAGAAAAAAGCATATAACGATTGGGATTATAGGAAACTGAATGTATTCAGTGATGGGTAGGTAATTTTGTGCAAATAATTTTTGAAAGAGAGAGAGAAACGGAGAGATAGAAAGGCAGAGACAGAGACAGAGACAGGAAGAATAAATTAGTTATTATAGATAAACTAAAAAGTTATCAATAAAAATATTTTTAAGACAGAAAAAAAAACTTAAAAAGTGATCTTTGAAACCAGTTAGTTTTTCTGATCTTTAGCTTCTTCATCAATAAAGTGAAATCTAGTAAACCAGTCAATAACTGTAAAATAGTATAATACTTTATGATTTACAAATTGCTTTCATCATGACAATTCTGAGTTAGGTAGTATATTTTATAAAGAGGAAAACTTGGGTTCAAAGAGGCTCAATGGCTTTGCCATAGTTATACAAATAGTAAATAGTTCAGTCAGGACACAGGCAAAAGGTTCTTTTTGTTTGTTTTTTTTTAACTCAAATCCAGATCTCTTCCCAGAATACTCTACTCACAATTGTTTTTTATTAGTTCAATAAATTGGGTTGGAATCAGCTCCTACCTGCTCCCAAGATCTAATTGTTAAATTTGCATCTCAGAAATCAAGGCTTGATTTATTGTTTTATTGGTTGTCCAACTTAAGAAAGTAATGGGGAAAATATATATACATTAACAGCAATATTGTTTCAAGAACAACTGTGAGTGACTAATTATTATGCCTCTTATAAATACCCAAATTAACAACAAAGGGTGTGTGGAGAAAAGTGCTATAATGCATGGTTTGATATATATACACATCCATATTACATATATATATATATAATATATATATATATACATACTACATACACACACATATATACATATATAATTGTGTCTAATAGTAACTCTCTAGGGTAGAGGGAAGGAAAAAAGGGGGGGAAGGGTTACACAATAACTTTATAATATATTTAAAAGTAATAGCAAGTTGTATGCTATGGAAATGCTTGTGTTATTTCATAAATTTAAAATTAAATAAAAATTAAAAAAAGAAAATGTTAATGATACAGATTAAACATTAAAGTATGTCATGTACACATTTATTTTTTTAAGTTAGCCAGTCAAAATATTTACTAGCCCACCCCTGACTAAAACTAACTGTGATGGGTTTAGAAATAGAAACAACATGCTCTCTTTTCATCATGACCTCATTTTATAACCATCTCCATCTACCACAACTAACTTGGACTACATTCTGGTTTCTCCAATCCCTACTTTGAGCAGGTAAGCCTTTTGACTTACCTGGTGACCAAGTCTGTGATAACTCTCACAGTATCCTCGCCATACACCCTCTCCTTTTTTGCGTACCACTTTATGTGTTGTCTTCTCAAATTAGAATATAAAGGACAGGAGCTATCTTTTTTATATTTGTATCCCCAACATATAATAAATAAATCTCTCTCTCTCTCTCTCTCTCTCTCTCTCTCTGTCTCTCTCTCTCATTGACTGATTTTTTAGATTTCATTGTAATGATGAGAAAACTAAAGATCAGAAAAACTAATTGGTTTCAAAGATCATTTTTAAAAGTTCTTTGCTGTTTTAAAAAATATTCTTTATTGATAACTTTTTACTTCATCTACAATTACTAATTTATTCCTCCCCTTTTTACTTACCTTCACAAAGATGGAACATCCCTTATGACATAGAATAAAAAAAGGAAGAACAGTCAAGCAAAACTGACATATTAAAGAATTCCAACATTATATGCAATGTTTCACACCCATAGCCCTGAATTCTTGCAAAGAAGAATTATTCCTTCACATATCTCTGAAGCCAAACTTTTTTCTTAAAAATTTGAAATATTGTTTCAATTTATTTTTATTGTCCAATTTACATCATTGTTGTCATGGTATATGTTATTTTCCTAGTTCTCTTTGCTTTGGATCATGTAACATTATCCTACCATTTAAAGAGAGAAGTGTGTGTGTGGGGGAAGGGGGGATGATTGATTGGGTTTCTTGCTCCTAGAAGTAAGCCCCTAGGATAAGGAACTCCAAGACAGTAGAGCTTTCTTCTGAGAACATTCATACCACTTTTCTTGGACCCTTGTGAAAAGCAGCATATGCTGATTCATTCAGTTCAGGCACAGAAGTAGAGATTAGAGGAAATGGTAACAGGAGACTAGACTACTAGGCCATACGAAAATAAGATAAGAGGGGTCTAAGATAAGAGCACAAAGACTGTGCTATCCCTCTTGAAGTATCTAGGAAGCTGATTAAAAGTAAATTCTTCAATGTGGAAGGATGCTAAAGCTGCTTTCCAGGCATGGGTTAAACCCACCATCAAGTAAGGGAATATAGAGGAATATATGAAAAAAAGACTAAAACTGCCAAAAATTTCCAGAGGAAAAAAAAATTGAGTTAAAAACCCAGGGCACAAAGAGATGAATGAATAGAGAAGATACTAAAATTAGAAGGGAAGATGAGTAGCAAGACATTGAAGAGATTACAAATGTCTCTAAATAAATATTTCAAGGCAAAGAAAATGAAACCAACATCTGGTGATACATAAAACCTTGTAAATTCCCAAGAGTATATGGAACTGCAGCAGGTTCTGGAACAGTTAAAAAGAAAAATCAGAATCTTGAGGGAACTTATAAGTAAAATATCATAAACTTCATGTGTAGCATAAATAATTAGCAAAAAATAGAAAAACTTGAATTCTTAGTGGCAAATTCCTTCAAAGAAGCAAAAGAGAGAAAAGACAACAGATTGGAAACATGAGTTTCCTGAAGTAGAGGAAAGCATGAAAGAAAAGCATAAATAAATAACATTAAAATAACACCTGAAAAAACACCTTTGCATAACTTCACATGTGGTTTCTTAATTGTGGGTGGGGATAAGGAAGAGAACCTAGAATTTTAAGAAGAAATGTAAAAAAAAAAATTTGTTTTGAAATGTAACTGGAGGAAATATTAAATAAATAGCTAAATAATTTTTTTAAAATAACACTTGATTTTATAAAGCAAAATGTATAGACTTGAAGATAGGATTCCTCTTGTAGAAGGTAGGATTTGAGCTGAGTTCTGAAGGAAGCCAATAAAGGTAGGAGGCAGAGAAGACAAAGAAGAAAAGTATTCCTCCTTTGTTCTAGAAGAGGAAGAATGACATCATAAAGGCAATGTCTTGGGTAAGAATTGGATTTAATTGAGGAAGTGCTGAGCAAAATCATCAGCCTCACTATGTCCTCCAGATTCATTAAAATCCAGTGGCAAAACAGGGAATACTATAAACATGCTGGACATAGAGTGTTCTTTTCAAGGAACAACAAAACCACTGTTTCTGGATCATAACATATATAGAGGGAAGTGAATTGCAAGAAGGCTGGAAAGGTAGGAACAGCACAGGTTATAAAGGACCAAACAGAATATTTCCTGTTTGAAGTTGGAGGTAATAAAGGATCACCCAGGATAAGAACCTGGGGAAGCCTCTGCAACCAGCAAGATACTCACCATTATGGATACTGAGACTAGGAAAGCCTAGGGCTCTAACCCTGTCCTGAGATAACAGATTGGGTCCTTAAGATCAAACATCCTGAACTTCAAGGAGAGAAAAGAGGTCTAACTCTGAAAGGAAGAGGTCAGTATAAGAACCAAAGGGATACAGGATAAGACACAGAAATCCAGCCTCTGTACCCCAAAGCATGGAAGGGGACAGGGACTATCTAGGCATAAAATCCTCACAGCCTCAATTCAAAAATTAAAGTTAAGAGGTTTTATTCATGTAAATCAAAGAAAATACTAATCAGCATTAATTTTTTCAAATTCAAAAATCCTCTGTAATAACTGCAAATAGAGACTCAGAAGAAAAACCAGATTTTTTCACAGTCTACATAAATACTTAGAAAAAGTAAAGCAATAGAGGGTTTTTTTTTAATCAAATAAAAGATATGGAGGCAAGAATTAGAAAGAGAAGAAATATCTCAGAAGTGAAACTGATAAGTCTTACCCAAAGTATTCCCTGAAAACTGAAACAGAACAAACAGAAATCATTAACTTGATGAGATAGCAAGAAATATTAGAACAAAATCAAAACTGAAAAATGAAAGAAAATCTAATATATCTGATGATGATAGTAAAATAACTGACCCAGAAAACAATTCTAGAAAAACAATTTAAGAAAAATTTGGATTCTAAAAACCGAGTTTTTTTTAAAGTTTTTTTAAAATTTTAATTTTAATTTAAAAAAATCTATTAGAATATAAGACATTAAGTAGAGATAGGGAAAAAAAAATCCACCAATTACCTGAAAGGTACTCCAAAAAAAGTCACAGGAATATCTTAGACAAAATTCCAAAGAAAAGAGAGGGAGGAGTGAAAGGAAAAATATTGTAAACAGCCACAAAGAAGTGATTCAAGTACCAATAGATAGTTATAGTCAGGATCTCCCAAAGTCTGGTAGCTTTTACGAGGACATCTTAGAATAGAATATTTTAAAGGTCAAAAGATCTGGACACATATTAAGAATAATTTACCCTAAAAAAAAAAAAATAATGTTACCTTGCAAAGCTGTCTAATCCTATGGGTGAAATGGATTTTCAGTGGAATAGAGGACTTCCTAGCATTTGTGATTAAAAACTTGCTGAACAGGAACGCAGTTTAAGAAACTAGAAAAACAGTATTAGGAAAGAAAACATATTTGAGCAATTTTGGAGGAGCTATGTGATAATAATTATGCTAACATTCTAATGGGGGAAAAGGAACAATCACGTTAATGTCTTCAAAAGGCATTGAAGGAATCAAATAAGAAAAATAGACGTCCTGCACTCTAGTAGTTTGGTTCTGAAATAAACAGAGCTAAGAAAACAATATACACACTGACTAGGACAATGCAAATGGAAAGAACTATAACTAAAAAATAAAAACAATAATAAAAATAACCCTTGAAAATAAATGTTACAAATTGTAAAGAATCTTGGCTCCAAACACTAATAATAACTATCATTTATATAGAAATTACGATATACCAGTTACTGTGCTAAAAATTTTTAAATTATCTCATTTGATTCTCACAACAACCTTGGGAGGTGGATGCTACTTATCCCCTTTTTACAAAAGAGCAAACTGAGATAAACTGAGGTTAAGTGATTTGCCAGGATCACACAGCTAGTCTCTGAGGGTGGATTTGAGTTAAATCTTCCTGATATGAGGCCCTTTTCAACATTATCATTTAGCTGCCATTTATCTAGCTTATAAAAAGAGATCCAAGAAGACATCTCACAATGCTTTGCATAAGTATTGGGAAGGTCAAGTTCATGGGTGTGGAACATTCAATATATTTGATTTTCCAGAGGGATAGCCTAAAAGATCTTTCTTCCAGCAATAATAATTCCCACTCCCACCAATAAGTGGGTTTCTAGAGCTAGAGCAGCTACATCTTCCCTTCAGGGATTAAGGATAAGACTAATAGGTCAATGGCTATTCCTTAATGACATTGACTTGGACTCCAACCTTAACTGAGATTATCAATTGAAAACAATTTAGTCACCCAGTAGTTTGGTTTTAAAGAAAGGATTATTTACTGAAGTTCTAGAATAATAACAGTTGGTACAAAATATACTGCCACCCCCAATATATGGCACACTCACACCCCAATACTTATAGAATCCAAGAGAAAGAGTATTAAAGTCTAGAGGACACCTATGGCAAATTGTGTAATTCCCAGCTAGCTCCTAGCAGTGGAAGTGCTTTTCTCCTGGCCACCAGTGTTAAGAAATTATCCTTAGGCATTTCAGAGCTTCTCTTCTGAGCTCCTTGTTTAGTCATGTATCAATCTTTCCTTGGCTCCTGATGGTACAAGACACAGACTTCACTAATCTGGAAATGATTTTAGAAAAACAATGAGAAGATGGGAGCATGATTCTGGGACATCAATGGGAAGATAGGAAGATTCAACATCCGTTGGATTCTTTAATATTGGCAATCAAAGGGAAAATGGTTCTTTCTCAGGGGTTCAACTAAAACTCTACATTCACTCTAATTTCTGGAATTTCACCCCTTGTAAACCTGATTGATAATTTATATAAGCTCCCTGGGGTATCATCAGGTTTCCTCAGCTTAACCAAACATAATTCTTGTGCAGTGTCATTCTCGTCTCAAGGCCTTTTGGCACTCAGTCTAAGGTTCTTTGATTGATTGCTTCATTGAGACATGCTCTCAACCTTGTTAATGTATCAGAACTAAAATGGGTTAGGTTGGTTTTGACCCCATCCTTTCAAATGTATTCAGTCTTGCATTTTTTCTCTCTTTGCCTCTTTTTGTTTTATTTCATAAAAATATGCTATAAAGGATAATTGTGTGTGTGTGTGTGTGTGTGTGTGTGTGTGTGTGTGTGATATAACTAGAGGGAAAATTTGGGACATAAAAACTAAAAATATCTATATAAAATCTAGTTCTTTAAAAAAAAAAAAAAGATAAGTATCCCAATTAAGCTTTTTCAAATATCCAGGGATCTTAGCTTATTTAATATAATGTAGATTACTTAACCTAAAATGAGATAGGGAAATCTAAGGCTAAAGAGTAAAAGCTATGCTTAAGAGTAATTATCGAAAATTATATATATAAAACAACTATATAGGGCATACAGCTCTGTAGTGATTCTGAAGAAGAAATGAAGTTGTCAGTGGTAAGATGGGGCTTGGTGTGGAACAGAAAACATAAGCTATTTGTTATAAAGCTAAATATAGGCCTTATACTTTTAGAGACAGGCAGAGGAATTTTTGCTTCCCTTTTTGGCATGCTTTGTCAACTACTTGTTCCAGAATCCCTTGTGCACAGAGCAGGGAAGGACAATGCACCACATACCTAAGAAAATTATAAGATCAGTAGAAACCACTCTTTCACTTCTGCTAGAGAATATAAAGGTCTGAAAGTGAGCATGGTATTTCTATTGGTCTATACATATATTCTGTCTCTGTCTCTCTGTCTCTGTCTGTCTCTCCTCTCCTCTCCCCTTCTTCTCTCTCTGCCTCCTTCCCTCCTTCTCTCCTTCCCCCCACTTCTGAGTGTCTGTTTCTCTCTCTCTCTCTGTCTCTGTGTCTGTTTGTCTCTGTGTCTATCTCTGTCTCTTTCTGTGTCTGTCTGTCTCTTCCTCTTCCTCTCCCCCTCTCCCTTCCTCTTCCTTTCCCCCTCCTCTCCCCTCCTCCCCTCCTTTTCTTTCCCTCCCTTCCTCCTCCTCCTCCTCCTTCTTCTTCTTCTTTTTCTTTTATTTCTTCTTCTTTTTCTTCTATTTCTTCTTCTTCTTCTTCTATTTCTTCTTCTTCTTCTTCTTCTTCTTCTTCTTCTTTTCTCTCTCTCTCTGTCACTCTCTGTCTCTTTCTGTATGTCTGTCTGTCTCTGTCTCTCTTCTGTTTCTCTCTCTTCCTCTTCCTCTCCCTCCCTCTTCCTTTCCCCCTCCCCCTCCCTTCCCTCCTTCCCTCCTTTTCTCTCTTTTCCTTCCTCCCTCCCTCCCCCCCACATTCATATCATTCATGTTATCTGCCTATAAGTATAAACCAAAGATCCAGAAATACAAACACAAGAACACTTTAAAACTGGAGGTGGGATGGGGTGTGAGAGAAGCCAAGAAGCAAGGGTCACTAACCCATGCTCCAGTTTTCCTTATCCAACAAGGGCTTGACAACTGGTACTGAGGAAGAAAAAAACTGTAGCCGGATGTGGCACCTGAGAGATCCCTGATCTAATTTCTTTCATTGCAAAAGAACCATCAGTTAAAATCACAGTTAGAGAAAGAGGAGAAAGCAGGTACACCAGTCCCACACCACATTGCCTGACTTATAATTTAGAATGAATGATAAAGCTTTTGTTAAGGCAGTGTTTGCTCTCAGGGAACCTTCACTCTAATGAAAGAAGATGACAAATATATGGGAATGATAGCCAGAGAAGGAAGTATCTGGGAGGTAAACAGAATGGTTAGTTGACCCATAGAAGCAATCAATTGATGTGCCCTTTCCAGGAACAATGGGAATACAGTAGTATTGATTTGGCTCAGGTTGTTCCTGAAACCAGGGCAAGAACGGAAAACAGAAGAGATAAACCTAGGGAGGCAAAGATGGATTGCAAGATGACCATTCCATCATCTCCCCTCATTAGTCCTCTTGTTTGAGCTTCTTTCAACATTCTGAAAAACTTCTACCCTGAAGTCAAACTTCTAGAGATATTGATAACCCATCTGATTTCATTTTTTTTAATGATTAACAAACTCCTACCCTGTCCTTATCCAACCCAGAGATTCTGAATCCCTGACTTTCATTTTTCAAACCCCATTCTTTGCTTTACAGATCATTCCCATACCACTTAATAGCACAATGAGCTTCCACAGTGACAAGATAATCCTTTTCCAACTTGACTCCTTGACAATTCTACTCAACAGCAGGTTCCTGGAACTTCATTCTGCCTCAAATATCCCATAGTTTGTCCTATTTCCACTAAGTTGAGAACTTTGACTCATTTTTCAATGGAAAAAAGAAGGCTATTTGCTGAAGGGTCTCTTCTGCCCTTGTCCTCATCCCATATCACCCTGATATCTTTCCCTTTCTTCATCCCTGTCTCTCAAGAAGAGGTATCCCTTCTGCTTGCCAAGGCAAGCTCTTCTGCATAAACAAGCGATCCTATTCCATCCTTTCTCCTCCAGCAGATTGCCTCTCCTGCATTCTCACTCTCACTTATCTTTAATCTATCCCTGTCTGCTGGCTGCTTCTTTACTTCCTTACAAAAATGCCTATGTCTCTTCTGACTTCATTCCTTAATCAACACAATTTAGCTTCAGGGCATAAGCTCTAAATTACACAGCCTAATTTGTTGGGACTACGAACATTTTTCTGGTGATATATTCCAGGTGGAAAGAAGACCCACATTTGTGGCTTAAACTGATGAGGATAGCCCTGTAAAGAGAAGACAAAACTGATTATTTTCCATCTGGTTTCCTGACTTTTGAAGGGCTGAATCACTCCAAAAAGAATCATAGAGTATAGAATGAGAAAAAAAAGACAGGCTATTTAGTTAAATATCTTCATTGTACATATATGAAGAAACTGAATCTCAGAAGTGTTAAGTGACTTGCCCTACCAAATGGCAAAGAATTTTTGCCTACAAATGATGAGTTCTTTCTATTTCACTTTGCCTCCACTGAAGCATCAGCAACTACTTTAGAGGGCAGCTGTTTGCCTTGTGGGCCTGCCCATGCCAAGCCAATACTTATTTTTGAATTTTACAAGAGAGTGGACACTGGAGGTAAAAAGCAGATTAAATTGAACCTGCACAGAGTTTCTCTGAATGCTCAGTATTGCCTAAAGCAAAATTCCTTGGCAAAACATTTCACCAATTAGAACAAAAACAGGGATCAGGAATGTGCACTTAAACAAGGTGATTTTTCATTCATAAAATTTCTTCCTGATCTAACATCAAAGTGGCTTGAGAATAAGAAAGTTGCTGTCTTTGGACAGTCAACATTCCCAAAATTTTACTAAAAATTCCTCAACTCCAATAAGCATAAGTATCTGAGGAAATGCCAATTAATTAATTAATTAATTTCACTCCATCCCCATCCCAGTTATATTCAAAACAGTTTTTTTAACATTTGTTTTTAAAATTAAGAAACAATTTAGAAATCACATGTGAAGTTATGCAAAACATGTCCATAAAAGTCAACTTGTGAAAGAAAATATAGATCTCCCACCTTAATGAAAATTAGAAACCCTCAAGAAAAATTAAGTTAAAAAAAGAGAGAAATAAAGAATGCTTCAATCCATATTCAGAAACAATTAATTCCTTCTCTAATATGGATAGGATTTTTCATAAGTCCTTCAGAGTAGTTATGGATGATTGTACTCCCAAGAATAACAAAGTCATTTACAGCATCATTCCAGATGCTATTGTATACAGTATACAGTATTTTTGTATACAGTATATTTCACTTTGTTCATGGAGGACTTTCCAGGTTGTTGTTTTTTTTTCCTGAGAGCATCCTGCTCATCATTTCCCAGAGAACAATAATATTCCATCAAAATATATACCACAGTTTATTGAGCCATTCCCCAATTGATGGGTAACCCCTGAGGAAACTTTAAAAGTATAATTTTCAGAAATTTCAAGTTTTGTTCAGTAATGATTTAAATGTATCTAAACTTTAAAATGAATTATTGACAACATATGTTTTTCTTAAAGCCCTACTGTAATGCCAAAGAAACTGAGCAAGACAGAGATTAGAGGCCAATTCTATAGTTTATTAAATGGAGAGAAATACTGGAACCAATGGATCCATGTTGATCCCAGGGCTAGAGGAGACTAACATCTCAAAGAGTCTAGCCCCAAGTATCCAGGCAGTGAGCTTTTTATGGAATAACAAGAACAATGACATAATGGAGGTACTAGTTGGGGATAACCTGATAGAGGGATGTTACTGATATTCTAATGACATCTAAAATGGATAAACTTTTATCTTGTCAAACATTAAGGAATGTCTATAAAACCTTTATTTCAAACATTAAGAGGGAAAGGTTAAAACCTAAGGCAGAATAACAAAATAGGACAATTGGAGGAACTGGTCACCCCATTAAAAGGGAACTTTGGCATAACACTACTGTAAAGCCTGATTAGTAGTGGAGTTCTAAAGAGATTTTCTCTCAATTCCTTCCTTCCTTCCTTCCTTCCTTCCTTCCTTCCTTCCTTCCTTCCTTCCTTCCTTCCTTCCTCCTTCCTTTCTTCCTTCCTTCCTTCCTTCCTTCCTTCCTTCCTTCCTTCCTTCCTTCCTTCCTTCCTTCCTTCCTTCCTTCCTTCCTTCCTTCCTTCCTTCCTTCCTTTCTTCCTTTCTCCTCCTCCTTTGTTTTCTTCTTTTGCCTATGCATTTAGTTTGTTTTGAAATTTATCTTATTTCAATGCACAAAAATTCTTCTTCCTCCCCAACTTTGGACAAGAAAAATAATTCCTGTTTGACAAATATGCATAATCCAGCAAAATTAATTTCCACATTGACCAAATAAAAAAAAAGGATCTGTTTCGATCTTTGTTCTGAGTCCATCATTTTTATTAGAAAGTAGGAAGCATGTTTCATCATTAGTCTTCTGGAGTTCTGTTTTGGTTATTGTATTGATTAGAATCTTTAAAATTGTTTATTTTTAAAATGTTGTTAATGTACAAATTTTTCTTTTACTCTGCTCACTTTACATCAGTTCGTATAGTCACAGGTTTCTCTGAAACTTTCCTTTTCATAATTTCTTAAAGAGGAATACTATTCTTTCACATTCATATACCATAACTTGTTCAGCTATTCCCCAGATGATTTGTATTCCTTCAGTTTCCAATTCTTTGTTCTGTCAAAAAAGAAGTTATAGATATTTTTGTACATAGTCGTCCTTTGTGTGTATGTGTGTGTGTTTATCGTTTTAAACTATAGACCTAGTTGTAGCATCACTATGTAAAGGGATTTAGACAATTTAGAAAATTTTAGTGCAGTTCCAAATTACATTTCAGAATGGCTGACTCAATTTATAAGTCTTCCAATAATGCATTAATGTACCAGTTTTTCCCACAGTCCTTTCAACATTTTTTAAAAAATCAACTGTGCCAATCAAATAGGTGGAACTTTAGAATTGCTTTAATTTTCATTTTTTCAATTACTGGAGATTGGAAACATTTTTTCATAAGACTATAATTGCTTAGATTTCTTTCTTTGAGAACCATCTGTTTATATACTTTGACTGGAAAAGATTCTTGTTTTTATAAATTTGGATCAATTTTTTAAAATATATTTAGACATAAGACCCTTATTAGTGAAACTATTTGCAAAGCTTTTCCCCGGTTACCCATTTCCCTTTTAATTTTAGCGGCATTAGTTCTATTTGTGCAAAAAAATTTTAAAAACAAAGAAGTATCAATTTTGTGTTATTTTCTATTTCTTGTTTGTTTATTAACTCTTCCCTTATTCATAAATCTGACAATTTTTTTACATATTTCTTTTGTTTATTATATCATCCATTATGCCTAGGTAATATATCCATTTAGAGCTTATCTTGATATAAAGGTGTGAGAAGTTGCTTTATACCCATTTTTCTCCAGGCTGCTTTTCAGTTTCTCCAGCAGTTATTTTCAAATAGTACTTACTCAAATAATTGTAGTTTTTGGGTTTGTCAGACACTAGGCTACCATGTTGTATATTGTGTACCTAATCTGTTCCACAGAATATACTCTATATTTGTAAACTAGTACTAAACTGTGATGATTCTTACTTTGAAATATAGTTTATAATCTACTTCTACTATATTTTGCTCTTCCCCATTGTTTTCTCATTTTTTTACTTTGAGATTCTTGACCTCTAAATGAATTTTATTACATTTTTGTCTAGTCTAATAAAGTAATTCTCTGGCAGTTAAGTATTACATTGAATAAGTAAACTAATTTAGGTAGTATTGTTATTTTTATCATATTGGCCCAGCTTACCTATGAATAATTAATTTATCTCAAATTATATAGGTCTATCTTTATTTATGTTAAAATATTGTATATATATTCATATAGTTTATATGTGTATTATCAACTAAATTCCCCAATGCTTTATATGTTCTATAATTTTTTAAAAGTATACTTTCTCTACCTCATTCTGTAGAATTTTGCTGGTAAATATATAGAATTGCTAATGATTTATGTGAACTTGTTTGATATGTTATAATCTTGATGTAATTATTATTTTAATTAATTTTAATCTCTTCTTTAGAATTCTCTAAGTAATTCATCTTATCATTCACAGTTATTATTTCATTTCTCTTTATTTGTTCCTATTCCTTCACTTTCTTTTCCTTGTCTTATTGTTATAACTAGAAATATATATACATATACATATGTGCGTATCACTATATCAAAGTATAGTGGTAATAATAAACATCTTTTCTTTACCTTTAATCATATTGGAAAGGACTTCAATTTATCTGTGTTACATATAATGCTGACTTATGGTTTTACATTGGTACTACTTATCATATTAAGTAAATTTTTTATTCTTGTTTTCTAGTTTGAAGTTTTTTTGTTTTTTGTTTTTTGTTTTTTTGCAGTAATAGATGTTGTATGTTTTATAAAAGGCACCTTGTGTAAATTTTGATATAAACATAGACTTTTATTGTTACTGTTGTTCTTGTTGTTAATATGGTTTATTGTGTTTATAGAGGCAGTCATTGGCTTAGTAGATAAAGCGATGAATCAGGAGTCAGAAGATTCAAGTTTAAAGCCAGCATTATATATTTCCTTGCTGTATGACCCTGAGCAAGTCACTTAACTTCTGATTGCCTGACAAAATGGATCCATTGGAGAAGAAAAATGGCAAACCACTCCAAAATCTTTGCTAAGAGACTACCAAATCGGGTCATGAAGTCAGTCATGATTGAATAACGACATTGTATTTATAATTTTCCTAGTATTGGACAAATTTCACATTTTTGTCATAGATTTAATCTTGTTATAATGTGTAATCTTTGTGACACGTTACTGTAGTCATCTTACCAATAATTTATTTAAAAATTTGTATCCAAATTCATCAAGATTATTGGTTTATAATTTGTTTTGTTTTGAATGTCTATGCTTGACATATCAAGAACATGTTTTTATTTGTATCATGAAAAGAATTAAATAAAATCTCTTCCTTTATCACTTTTGCAAATTAGAAATAATTAGAATCAATTATTCTCTGATAGAATTCACTCATAATTCCATCTGATCATTGTCCCCTTCCCCTCCACCTTTTTGGAACTCATATTAGCTTTGCCAGTTTCTTTTTCTGAGCTTAGTTTGTTTAAATTCTCTATTTGTTTTTCTATGAGTATGGGCATTTACATTTGGGGGGTAAATATTCATTCATTTCATTTAATTTGTCAGTTCTAGTGACATATAATTGAGCAAAATAGTTTCTAATAATTTCATAATGTCATTTTTGATGCTGGTAATTTGGTTGTCTCATTTAATCCTATTAGCTAATGGTTTATCTCTTTTATTTAAAAAAATAGCTTCTTGTTTTATTTTATTGTGTCAATATTTTGCTTTAAATATTTTCAATCTCTTCCTTAATGTTTGATATTTTTTGGTGTTTAATTAAGGTTTTGAAATTTCTTGGTTTTCTCGTTTTTTTTTTTAGTTGCATGCTCCATTTAGTGACCTTTTCTTTATCTTTTTTGTTCCTGAAAGTGTTTAGGGATATATTTTCCTTTCTAATGTTTCCTCCATATCTTGGTATATTATCTCGTTCTTGTATGAGAGATCTGCCTGTATATATGTATGTTATATACTGTGAATGTGTGTGTATATATTTATATACATTTATACATATGTATTTATAATTTGTTATATGATCAAACGATTCTTTTAGATTCAGTTATTTAATATTGACTCATTTTTACTCCTTTCCTTGATGGTCCTATATTAAATGTAATTTTTAATGCATTGTAGTTTATAAAAGATGTGTTTAATAAGTTTACTTTTTGACACTTATTTGTGAGATTTCTATGCCATAGTATACTGTAATGGTGTCATACATAACTAAAAAATATGTTTGCTTTTTTCTATCACCATTCAATAATTATAAGATATCTCTAATATCTAATTTTTCTAAAATTTTATTCAGGTTCTTAGATTTTCTCTTGTTTATTTTTAAAATTAGATTGTGTAGATCTGAAGGGGTTGCATTGAGTTATCCCATTATTATAATTTTACCATTACTCCCTATAACTCATTTAGGTTTTTCTTTAAGTATTTACATGCTGTGCATTTGGTGCATATATGTTATGTGTCAATGTGTATCAATAATATTTATATTCATTTTTTTCTGTGACAACTTTCAGAGTAATGTAGTTTTCCTGTTTATCTTTTAATCAAATGAGAAGAAAATACAAAATGGAAATCAGTTCTATAGGGTTTCTCCCTTCTCTCCACTGCTAATTATCTTTCAGATTACTTTCATCAACTCTGTGTATAGATATATTATCTCTGTATGTCTATATCTATATATTTATATTTATCTATCTGTTTATCTATTTAGTCTTGCACATAGATATTTATATGTATATCTCAATAGAATGTATGTTCTTTGAGGTCAGAAGGTATTTACTCTTCCTTGTATCTTTAGCACTTCACATGGGTCCTGGGACATAGGAAGTGACATTTAACAAATAGGGAAGTGTTTAAAAAGTACTTGTTGACCAACTTACTGGTTTCCTTTCACTTTTCAAATGACTATGGCAGAATGATAGAAAAAAATAAAGGGTATTCAGAATATCAGAATTTTTGCTGTTGTTTTGTCTGACTCTTCACAATCCCTTTTGGAGTACTGGAGTAGTTTGCTATTTTCTTCTCCAGATCATTTTACAGATGAGGAAACTGAGGCAGACAGAAGTTAAGCACCTTGTCCAGGGTCACACAGCTAGTAAGTATCAAAGACCAGATTTTGAACTTAGGTCTTCCTAACTCCAGGCCAAGCATTTTATTCACCTCATCACTTAGCTGTCCTACAGAATTTTTAACACCTCTACAAATATTAATATAACTATTGTGGTTTTTAATGTGAGGTTTTTGTCTAGTGGGCATGAAATTAGAAGAATTAAATTATATCAACCTTGCCATTTTTGCTGTAAATAAAACTGGAAAACAAAGGGAAATTATATCTAAATAGGATGATGAGCCCTTGATTCTCCTTATAGAGGCAAGTAAAGAAGATAGAAAAGTTTTGTTTATCTAGTACTCACTCAAAGGCAACATGAAAATTTCATGTTCTGTTTGGCTTCAAAGCCCATCCTGGTCCCCTCCTACTTTTTCATTTTTTTAAAACACCTTATTCCCCAACATATACTCTTCATTCTAGGAACACAGGCTTCCTGGTTGTTTCTCAAATAAGACTCTCCATTACTCAGCTTTGGGTATTTTCTCTCTCTCTTTCTCCCAAACCTGGGACACTCTTTCTCCTTCACTATGACTACTGATCACCCTGGCTTTCTTCAAATCCCAACTAAATTCCCCCCTTCTACAGGAAATCTTCCCCAAACCTCAAACTTAATTCTGGTGCCTTCTCTCTGTGATTTCCTATCTATCCTGTATATAGCTTGCTTTTAATATATTTGTTTTATGTTCTTTCTCCTATTGTATTGTAAGCTCCTAGAAGGCAAGGATTATATTTTGCCTCTTTTCATGCAAAACATAACTAAGTGCCTAGCACACAGTAGGTGCTAAATAAATTTTTATTGCTTGGTTAGTTGATTGATTGATGCATTTGCTCAAAGACTGGTGTAGAGCTAGTTACAGTTTATGAGGAAACATCTGTTATAAAGGATGAGAACATAAGGAAATTTTACAAAAAACTCAGTAAAATTTTTCCAATTAAATCAATATATATTTTTAATATACACATCAATAGAAAGTGGACATAGCAGAGAACAGTGAAAAATGTATCTCAAGATATGGCTGGGGATTGATAAATAAGAAAGGCCAAAGACTACAGAAATTCTAGTTATATCAGAATTTTTTCAAGAAGCTGGAGTTGGGAGTTGGAAAATATTGAACAAAGTAAGCCATGACAAACAGCAAGGTAGTGCTTCCTGAGGGGACTGTCCTGGGATGTCTTCTCTTCTCTCTATATACAACTTCACTTGATCTCATCAATTCCCGTGTATTCAATTACTTTTTCTGTTCTGATGATTCTCATCTACCTATTTTCCAAATTTTCTACGATTTTTCATATCTACTTGTCTTTCAGCCATCTAGAGCCAGATGTCCAGAAGACATCTTAAATTCAATATATCCTAAAAGACTTATCTTTAAACTTCCTGCTGCCCTCCATCTTCTCTGTTACATAGAGGACAATAGCATCCTCTCAGTCCTTCACACTCACAACCTAGGGGTTGTCTTGTGTTCCTCATCATCTCTCACACCACATATCCAAACTGTTGCCAGGGCCTATTGATTTCACCTTTGCAACATCTCTAATAGTCCCCTTTTTCTCCTCTGATACTGCTCCATCCCATCATCATCTCACACCTGGACTACTGCAATAGCTTGCTGGTAGGTCTGCCTGCCTCAAGTCCCCATCTCCCTCCCTCTCCCCCAATCTATCCTCCATTCAGCCCTAACGTGATTTTTCTTTAAAGGTACAGATATGATCATGTCATCCTACTCAATAACTGCAATGGCTCCCCATTCAAAGGCCTTCATAACCTAACTCCCTCCTACCTCTCCTATATTCTTATGGCTTATTGCCTGACTTGTACTCTGATTCAGTGACACATAGTCTTCTGGATATTCCAGGAATAGAAACTCCATCTCTTGGATCCAGACATTTTCTCTGGCTTTCCTCCATATCTGGAATGCTCTCCCTGCTTTGCTTTGCTTCCAGACCTTTCTGGCTACCTTCAAATTCCAATTAAAATCCCTCTTCTGTACTATACAATGCAGGTAATTATTCCCTGGAGGATTGTTGTAAAAAAAATTCTGTGAAAACTTTATCAAACCATGTCTGAGCTCGCTTATAGGCTTGTGATAGATATTCATATTGGTATATAGTTTCTTGTCTCTTAACCTTAAAATTTACTCTGGCAACAAGATTTTCATATACTTCTCTTTCCTTGAAGGAATAGTGTCACTGGCTAATTATCCATTCTACCATCAACAGATCTGGGTTTTTTTGCACAAAGATTATTCCTTCTTAGGATGAAACCAAAAATAGAAATACGCCTCGTCATTTTTTCCAAGAGGCTAATTAGTACAATTACTATGAGTCATCATAGCACTTCAGATTAAAAAGCTAAACATAACCAATAAACCATTGCCCAAGAGGCATGATAATCCATGGTAATGGTTACGGCTGCAGGCCATAACATTATTTCCAATTGACAAAATTAAAATTTATGGGTTTGAAGATTGTTTTCAATTTAGTCATTTATTATCTTTGTCATAGGAAGAAGTTTTAACTTCCTTAGTGTTTTATATCTATTTATCTCTTGTACATATAGTATTTCCAAGTGTAATTTTGCTAGTTCTACTCCCCAAAATGATTAAATTCTACCCCTCCTCACCCTAACACCCCTTTACCAATAAGAAAAATCTATAGTTTTTCTGAGTATAGGAAAGAGGCTTCCTCTTATATAAATTTTTTTTTCAAAGACATGATTTTTTGTGGCTTGATGGAAACATTAAGAGGAAAGGGCATTTTATCTTTTGGTAAGAAAATTAGTTCCTTTCAATTGCTGCTTTAAAAAATGATTTTATCCTTAGCATTCTTTTCTGAATTTAGGAATGAATGGCAAGCTCCCTTGTCATTAATAAGCAACTCCTGGGATGTAAGGGAGGTATTCTGGAAAGTAAATTAATTCTTTCAGGTCTTTGGCTTATATTACGTCAGGGCATTGGAATAATATCATTCATTTTTCACTAGTGATAAAAGAGAAAAAGCATTTTGCAAAGTATCACATTTTCTGAAGATCACTTTCTGCATCAGCATCATCTGCATCTGACTTCACTAAATGTCAAGGTAGAATTTTCACCTATCCTTTACATGTCTCCATAATTCTCTCTGGATGCAAAAGGTGTTTTCCACCCAAAGTTTATTAGCATTGCCTTGGATTGCTGAATTTCTGAGAAGAACCAAGTCTATGATAGTTGATCACTACACAGTCTTGCTGGTTACTATGTACAATGTTTTCCTTGTTCTGCTTGCTTCATTCAGCCCCAATTCATATAAATCTTTTCAGGCTTTTCTAAAATCAGCCTGTTCATCATTTTTTATAGAACAATATTATATTACTTTCATATACCATAACTTATTCAGCCACTCCCCAATTGATGGACATCTACTCATTTTCCAATTCTTTGCCACCACAAAAAGAGCTGGTACAAACATTTTTTACATGTGTCTTTTCCCTTCTTTTTATGATGTATTTGGATTCCTTTAGACTCTTAAAAATGATTGAAGACTACCTCCAGAATTTTTGTTTATGTATATTATATATATATATATGTGTATATATATATATATATATAGTTATCACATTAGAAATGAAAATGTCTACACACCTGTCAGATTGGCTAAAATGACAGGAAAAAATAATGACGAATGTTGAAGGGGAATGAAGTGGGAAAACCGGGACAATAATGCATTGTTGGTGGAGTTGTGAATGAATCCAACCATTCTGGGGAACAATCTGGAATTATGCCCCAAAAGTTATCAAACTGTGCATACCCTTTGATCCAGCAGTGCTACTACTGGGCTTATACCCCAAGGAGATACTAAAGAAGGGAAAGGGACCTGTATGTGCCAAAATGTTTGTGGCAGCCCTCTTTGTAGTGGCTAGAAGCTGGAAAATGAGTAGATGCCCATCAATTGGAGAATGGTTGGGTAAATTGCGGTATATGAATGTTATGGAATATTATTGTTCTGTAAGAAATGACCAGCAGGATGATTTCTTTTTTTTTTTTTTTTTTTTTTTTTAATTTAATAGCCTTTTATTTACAGGATATATACATGGGTAACTTTACAGCATTAACAATTGCCAAACCTCTTGTTCCAATTTTTCACCTCTTACCCCCCCACCCCCTCCCCTAAATGGCAGGATGACCTATGTTAAATATATTAAAATATAACTTAGATACATAATAAGTATACATGACCAAAACATTATTTCAGCAGGATGATTTCAAAGAGCCCTGGAGAGACTGACATGAGTGAAATGAGCAGAACCAGGAGATCATACATTTCAACAACGATACTGTATGAGGATGTATTCTGATGGAAGTGGATTTCTTCGACAAAGAGACCTAACTCAGTTTCAATTGATCAAGGATGGACAGAAGCAGCTACACCCAAAGAAAGAACACTGGGAAATGAGTGTAAACTGTTTGCATTTTTGTTTTTCTTCCCAGGTTATCTTTACCTTCTGAATCCAATTCTTCCTGTGCAACAAGAGAACTGTTTGATTCTGCATACATATGTTGTATCTAGGATATACTGTGACATATTTAACATGTATAAGACTGCTTGCTATCTAGAGGAGGGGGTGGAGGGAGGGAAGGGAAAAGTCAGAACAGAAGTGAGTGCAAGGGATAATGTTGTAAAAAAATTACCCAGGCATGGGTTCTGTCAATAAAAAGTTACAATTAAAAAAAAAAGAAATGAAAGTGTTTTAGTATTATGAAAATAGTTTTGACTTTTGCAGACCTCCTGGAACACACTTTGAGAATTACTACTCTAAACTCATTCTGCAATCAATGATTCCATCTAATTTTTCTTTCATAGTGCCAAAGTCTAATGACAATAAATAATATCTAAACTTTCAGAGAATGGAAAGTGGATAGAAATCTACTGATATATAAATATACATACATGTGTATGTGTGTGTGTGAGTGAGTGGTGTGAGAAAGAAAATATACTTGGAATGTATAGAATATCCCTAATATATGTATATGTATATGTGTATATATTCATATATATATACATATGTATGTATATATATATGTACACACATATATACATATATACTAGGAAGCATTTTTTGCTATGCAGTTTTGATATACTTTTAAAACTTCTAACAAGTCTAAATGCAGCAAATCAGTATGCATGAAGGACAGGAAAAAGATTCCTCACTATTGGTCCTTTTGAAGATGCTAAATTTGGCGACAGACAAGAGTAGTTGAGAGCCAGAGTAATGAAATAAATCTTCAACTTCAGAATAAATCAGAAGCCATAGACCAGGATGGTCTGTATATGTGCAAACAGGGAATCACATTTACATTGAAGTAAATCAGTGACTACGATGCTCACATCAAGAATTATGGCACCAGTACTGAATTGAAGACAAGGGCTTAAGCAAACAGTCATAAATTAAGCTATAATGAAACATGACAAGTCATAATTTAATTTAGAATGTATTTAAGATGGTTGGCACTGTTTGTATAGACTCTTTATCCCCGTGAAAGATCTTGGTATATACAATGAAATGTTAGCTTTAGAAAAAGCTACAGTTTGCATATATGTAAATTAATTAATTAAAGTGATATAGATACTTTACTGGTCAAAAAATCTCCATTGGGGGAAAAGAGGAAAAAGCATACAGGGTGCTCTTATTATAAAATACAGCATAAGTAATCTTATCATTTCTAGCTGAACTTACAGTGCAGATGCATCTCACATCAAAACAGATCCAACATAAAAATCCAGATGCACTCAAAAGATAAATGGGAAAGGTAGGAGGTTTCATATACTTAGAAAAAGGATCAAAAAATGATTTCTGAAAAGAAATAGCAGATCTCTGTTTTTCTTTCTTTTTCTTGGTTTCTTTCTCAATCAGAATTGTATAAGATTTAATATAAACTGGTAGTCAAAAGAACTTGACCTATAGTCAAAATAGATTTCAATTTCTTAAAAAAATAATTTTATATACCTTTTTAGGAACACCTATCACATACAGTAATTTTCACTCTGCTGCCTCTCATACAAATTCTGAAGTAAAACCACATCACTATGCCTTCCCAAATATTTCTTTTTACGATTTGATTCAGTACACAGAAAAATAATGAATTAATGAAAACTGAATGCTGCATAATTATACATGACCCAGTTCCTGAAGAGATGAGAAAAGGTACTTTCTCTTCATTGGAGAAGTAGGAAATTATGACTGTAATATTGCCTGTACTAGTGGTCTATAAACTGTTTTGATTGTGTGAACCTGTCAGCAAAAACTTTGAAATAGGCACCCTACATATAAATTTTATCATGTATAAATTATATATATATATGCATTACTATATTAATAATTTGTACATTATAAGAATTTATGTAAAATGGACATTTTAAAAGGATTAGAAAAAGATGAAATAATATTTGATCCTAAAGCCAATATGGTGCCATTAGAATTTATTGAGTATAATGAATAACATGATCAGAACTTTATTTAAAGAAAATCAATATGGTTGTTGTGTATAGAATGAAGGTGACAGAAGAGAGTTGAGGCAAGGAGTCTTGTTAGCTGTCTGTTCTAATAGTTCAGGCAAGTTCAGGCAAGAGGTTATATGAGCTTGGATCAGTATGATGGCTTTGTGAATAAAAAGAAGGGGAAAGAAATATGCAAGTAAAGATGATAAATGATTGGATGTGTTGATTGAGGAAGAATGAAAAGTCAAAGTTGACTCTGAGGTTGCAGAACTAAGTGAATTGAAGGATGTGGGGAGTATTAGGGAAATTTAGAAGGAAGAAGAGAGTTCAACAGTAAAAGAGAAGTTTAAAAGAAGGAAGAAGGAAAGATAATGTAATAAGATCTGTGGTATGCTGCAACATATATCTGAGATATGTTGCCAACTCATTCTAGGGAATTCACTTTGTTCTACTCAAAACAAAAAGGAGAACTATGGAGATCTTATTCATTGATCACTTCAGTAAAATACATATATTTTGAAGGTGAGGAGGTGGAATACTGAGAAGGGATTGAAATTTCTCCAGGGATACCAGTGCAGCCTGCTGAAGGTACCAGGATAATCTTTAGGTTATAACTTCCTTGAGGGACCAATATCTGCCAATATCTGTTTCAAAAGTGTTTGTATGTATGTTTGGGGTGATGGTAGAAATTTTTGGAGCTTGCCTAGTAGAGGGAGGAAAAAGAAAGAGGAAGTATTAGAAAATAAATATAGATATTATGGTGTTGGGAACAAATGCCACAACTGGCCATCATTAGGAAGGTAGGCTGTGACCCATCTTCCCACCTTCTGATTGATTCATCAGGCACTCTTTGGGATCAGGCCATAAATCTTCTTCCTTCCTTTCTCCCTCCCTCCCTTTCTCCCTCCCGCTCTTCTACTCTCCCTCCCTTCTTCCTCCCTCCCTCCCTCCCTTCCCTCTTTCCTTCCTTCCCTCCTCCTTTCCTTCCTTCCTCCCTCCCCTCACTCCTCCCTATCTTCCCCCTCCCTGCCATTCTTTCCTTCCTTCCTTCCTTCCTTCCTTCCTTCCTTCCTTCCTTCCTTCCTTCCTTCCTTCCTTCCTTTCTTCCTTCCTTCCTTCCTTCCTTCCTTCCCTCTGTTCCTTCCTTTCTTCCATTTTTCCATCCCATCCTTTCCTTCTTTCTTTCTTCCCATCCTTCCAATTTTTCTTTCTTTTTATTTTTCTCTCATTATTTTTTGTTATAAGAAATGTCTAAGTAGAAGAGTAGGGTGGGATATATACAGAAATAAAAGTGATGTTAAAAGAAAAAAATTTAATACTAAGTACAGTTTTTTAAGGACTTAAAAATAACGAATCTTTTCAATAATGGTTTCAAATAATGGATCTTTTTTAAAATTGAGAATTATTAAATTATAAAGTTAAAAAGAACTGTAGGTATCATTTGGGCTACTAATTTAATTTCAGAGACAAACCGAGGCTTAGAGTTTTTAAGTTATTTGCCCAAGGTCAATATAGACAATTAGTGACAAAGGTTGGGAGTAGAAATCAGGTCTTACATCTTTTTAGAAATTAAAATCTGTCTTTCTATAGATAAATATTTTATTCTCTAATTTGATTCTTGTGGAACATGAAATATTTTAGATCATTCTGAAAGTAGCATTCTGATTTGGCAATATTTGTTTAGAATGTTATTACCTACTTTTGTAGAGATTTAGGTAGAATCAATAAACTTTGTTAAACAAAATGACAAATTAGAATTGAGTAGAGAAGCCAGAAAAAAATATTGCTTGAAGCAATTATAACTCAAGGAATGTTGCTTAGTTGTCTAAGACATATACAGTGAAAAATGAAAAGTAAATAAAAATAGATACCCACATACAAACTTTCTATTTAATTCAATCCCTTTTAGGAACTTGCAAGTAAGCACTATAAAAGACCTTGTTTTTATTTCTGTAAAAACTTTTTCAAAATTAAAATACTGACATAATTAATTATGACATTTTTTTCCAAATTATTATTGTCATTTATTCCATATTTCAGGAAACAGGTTAAATAAATCCTATACACCAGTTGAAGAGTCAAGCATTTTGCAAAAATATAAACTGAATAATTCAAGACTACACTATCTGACCCTCATTCTATAAATATAAGAAGGATAAATTTAATGATTCTTTTTGTGCAGAATAACAATAACATCACAATTTGAGGGGGGAAAAATATGATGACTTGCTCAAGGTTATATAGCAATTTCATGGCAGAAAGAGAAACAAAAGCATTAAAACTTTTTTTCTTACCTTTAAGCTATAATTGACTAAATCAAAATTAAAGACCAAAAAATTCAGTGCAATATATGGACATGCTGCCACAGAACCTATTTAAAATATCCAATAACTGATGAAAAATCTTAGCTGATGGAAAAACCAACAGTTCCGTCTCAATCAATTAAAAAATGTTGAAAAGCATTGTTACAATATGCTCCTATCCTTAGAATCACTGCCAGAAATTGGCAAAGTAGAATTACCAGAACAAAATCAACTGAGTCATGTAATTGACTACTCTGGCTATGCCAGTTGCTGTATCCTAACGAACACTATTAAACCATTGAGGAAAATGTCACTGTGATGAAATTTATAGCAGGATTGTAAGGCTGTTGGATTATATGAATGAGCTCCTTTGGGGCAGAATACCATCACAAAGACTGGCTAGCAGGCTGGAGAGCCTGTAAAATGGGATGCTAATCCTGGCTCTGCCATTGCCCTCCACTGTGAATGTCATTTTACTGTGCATAATAAATGACAGCAATTATTATGGCTTGGAATTAGAGAGAATCCTTGTGCCCAAGAGATCAAAGCACTAATTCATTCCCCACTCCCAACACACTCATAAGTGCGAGCTTGTGTGCAGGCTTCCCCCCACCCTAGACACATACACACTTATATACACTTAGCTATTTGTGATCCATTTTCCCATCTGTAAAATGGGGGAAAGAAAGGAACTTACCTATAACATAATGAGACACCTTAAAAATAAGAGTAAGTTAGGATATTTAATGCTTTCCTCTTTTAATTTTATATCCCAACTATAAAACCAATATCCTATATTTAGGTTGTAGCTGTTCATTTTCCCTTCATTATCCATTTAAAGTGGCTATTAGAAAGGAAACGGTGAAATAATTAACATTACATGGGCACTCTATGTTATTACTTAGGATTTGGTTTTATTATTTAGTTTCCTATCAAAATAAACTTTGTATCTTTAAAACTAATTTCCTTACTTTATTTTTATAGTTGTATACACCTTTGCTTCTGTAGTAATTAAGGCAAACAAACATCTGATTTATATAATGATGAGATATTTTCTGTATTTGTCTTAAGTTATTAATGTTCTCTGCATGATTTAGGAGTCTGACCTTGATCACATAAAGCAAATTAGTTAGTTTTCTGTCAGTTAAACCCTAAATTTTGTGGTGTATACACATAAATTTTAGTGCTCTTTTGTTTTTAATTCTATGATTTTAAAGAATGGTTATTATTTCAAGGAAACAGACAAAAATTGTGGAGTTTAAAGAGTACATTTCAATGACTATTAGAAATATTATAATGATTAGTGTTATGGGAAAATTGAGCATCCAAAGGATCATTTAAGCCCATAATGAACAGGATCATTTGCATTGAACGGCAAAAGCAAAAGTGGTTGAAAATTTTTTTTTTTAGATTTTGAGCAATAATAGAAAATTAATACTCAGAAGACAAGCAATAACCTTCAGGTAGAAGAGAGTTTTACAGAGAAAGGAAGGAAATAGATAGGATAAAAAATAAGCAATAACAGTAGGATAAAGAGACAGTTTTATAAGAATGAAGGGCACACAGAAGTGTCATCAGGGAAGAAGCCAGTAGA